>NW_017307404.1:198043-199156 GCF_000935625.1 Nanorana parkeri | reverse complement strand
CCCTTCGTTAGCCGAAGGAGCCACTTGGGCCGGTGAGTTTGCCCAAGAAACTTGTTCTGCCCTATCAATTTTTAAATAGGTTATACTTACATGTAAAGGGAACATCACTGTGCAGCCTGCCAATTGACATGGAACCTTTCTTCTACAATCTTCCCAGCTGGTCAGTGTGCCCACAAGTGCGGACCAAACTCCAAGGCATTGGCCTATACACATACAGCACAGCAATGAAGTAATAAAATAAACTAGGATCACACTAATCCAGCACGTTATTATTCTGAGTTGCCCCACTCAAGCGGCGGCCATATTGAGTTGGGCACGTGAGATCAATACCATGCTGGATTAGTGTGATCCTAGTTCATTTTATTACTTCATTGCTGTGCTGTATGTGTATAGGCCAATGTAGTTGGATCTGTATGTGCGTTATAATCGAAATTAATCGATTAAAAAAAATGTCTATTAATCGAACACGAAAATTTTAATCATTACCAGCCCTATTAGAAATAAAGGGAATGAAAAAAAAAAAATTCAGGAAAATGATAGTAAAGGAGAAGAATGAGTTAATTAGTACTGATTAGGGTAAACATGGGTTAATAAGGGGTTAAATAGTAACTTTTTTTAAAACTTGTAAGGCTGCCATAACTGACATATCAATTTTATCCCTTTAACCCTTTCGCTGCCAAGCCCTCGAACATTTTTCAAATCAGCTGGCCAAGCCATTTTTGAATTTTCTGCAATTTTTTCCTATTGATTTGATTTAACTGCTGCGTTGCTAGCGTTTGTAAAAGACCCCCCAAACCATATATTTTCTGAAAGCGCAGGCCCGGTAGAATAAAAAGATGGTGATACTAAATTTGTAGGCCCTGCGATAATTGCGCAAATGTTTCTCAAATTAATATTAAACCGATAAAAATACACAATTCAATTGTTAAAACACACCAAAATCAGTATCCGTGCACAAAAAAAAATATTTTCTGACTTAATCTAAAAGATAAAACTGTATTGAGTTAATAAATAATATTTGCAAATTTGAAATTGCGCCTTTTTGCGAAAAGGTAAAAAAATTACGGTACGCAAAACTGTAAATAAGCAACTTATGTTAAAAAATTGTTTTCA
>NW_017307404.1:184717-192671 GCF_000935625.1 Nanorana parkeri | reverse complement strand
CGCTCGGCCATCCTGAATTGCGGCCAGCCGCCGCTCGTTCCCGGGACCCCCCCACCGGTGATTTTTTTACGGATCCCCGCTGCCACAGACCCTACAAGCAGTGGGGATCCATGGAGTCTCTCATCCCTCCCTGGGGGACTAGCACTCACTACAGAGGCTCCTCCCCATTCAGAAACTAATAGTAAAATGGCTCCAGGGAGGGATGAGAGACTCCAGATGCCGGCGGCGGCTTGTGAGTCACTGATGACAGCTATTAATTTAAAGGGGACAGTCTGCTGAACAGTTCTACTATAAGCTGATGGTCGCTAAAGCGACCATCAGCTTATAGTAGAACTGTAAATGCCAGGTCCGTACGTCGTACTGAGCTGGCCAGCTGGAAGCACTTTTGTAGCTCCGTACGACGTACATCCTTGGCAGCGAAAGGGTTAATCTGCAGATGAATGAAACTAGTTAAATCCAAATGTAATGTTACTTTGTATGTTGCCATGTCCTGTCTGTAGGTCTGTTTTTCGGAGGTATGCAAAGTATTAGTTTAAGGGTCTGCATATTTATGCAACCAAGTCATTGTACGTTTTTCCATTTTTCCGCCCTTTAAAGATTTCAGATTGTTTTGAACTGAATTGGACAGATTTATAGGTCACATTTAAAAGGTGGAGAAAATTCTGAAGTGATTTATCTAGGTTTTATTTTTGTTTAACGTTTTAAAAACCTGCCATTTTGCTTTTACCGTAAAATCCCTTTCTCAGTCCATTGAGGGACACAGCTCTGATGAATTATGAGATGTAGGGTTATGCTGCTGCTTCCAGAATTGGACAATAGGTAAAACTGTTAAAAGCTAAAAAAATTGCCGTCTGGAGACGGCAACCCGCAGATGCAGCAGTGCCGTCCGTTTTTTTTAATACGGGCGGACGGCAAGAGGTTAAAAGGACAGAACCCCTCACAGCTGCCAGTTGTAGCAAGTAGTATGACAGGAAATAAGGGGAGGGAGCTGTGTCACTCAATGGCCTCCGAGGAAAAGGATTTAAGGTAAGAATAAAATCCTATTTTCTCTATCGTCGATTGAGGGACACAGCGCTGAGGATTTCTGAGACGTAGGGATAATCAAAACAGAGGGGCGGGTACCACAATAGCTAGCAGAACCAGCCCAAACACAAAAATGTTTTGCAGCCCAACTGTAAAAATATACTTTAACAGCTGCCTGAAGGGCTTTTCTACCAAAACTAGCATCGGAAGAGGCAGAAACATAGACAATATAAAACTTAGCAAAAGAATGAACAGAGGACCAAGCTGTGGCCTTGCGAATTTGAACAACAGAAGCCTGATTTTGAAAAGTCCAAGAAGTACTAATTGCCCTAGTAGAAACAGGAAAAGGAAATGCCTTACCCCACAAACCATGCGCTTGAATGATAATCTGACAAATCCACAGAAATAATGATGAATCTAGAAGCTGAGCAACCTCTCATAGGACAAATAAAGAATTTGAATGTCTCTAGGAAGCTGTGGCTGACAAACTCTAATAGCCCGCACAGCATCCAAACAATGAAGAGAAATTTCCTTAGGATGAAACTATAGGAGCTGGACAGGGAGAAGGTAAAAGCAATGCCTTCATTAGCATAAAAAGGCCAACATTGGCTTGGGTAAAAAAAAAAAAACTTTTGCAGTCTTAAACAACCTTTCCCTTATAAAAAGGAACCAAATAGGGTTCTCTGCAAGACAAAACGCACAACTTGGAAACCCTTCTAGCCAAGGTAATTGAGACACAAAAAAAGCAAACGTTTGACATCAAAGACATAGAAATATCTCGAGTGGGGCAGCATATGCAAGGAGTTTGCATGTTCTCTGTGCTTGCATGGGTTTCCTTCAGGTACTCTTGTTTCCTCTCACACTCCAAAGACATGCTGGAAGGTTCATTGGCTCCTGTCTAAATTAGCCCTCGTACGTATGCATGCGACATGGGGAACTTAGATTATAAGCTCCTTGAGGGCAGGGACTGATGTGAATGTGCACTGGGTAAATTGTTGACACTATACAAATACCTGTAATAAATAAAAGGAGGTTTTGCACCTTCCTCTACAGAGGAAGAGGAGACCCTAATGGGAGGAACCACATGTGCCAAAGCACCAAATCTTTTCAGTCCTGTGTTTTGATCTTGCAAGAATACTGGAAATCCTCCAACTACATTAGGAAGGAACCTATGAAGCGGGCATCTCCCAGTACATCTCTGACAGCAGATAATGCAAATATCTTAACCTTGCTGTTGCATATACACTTAAAACACAATCATTTAGTACATTGAATGTTTTTAGGAAAATAACTGAAAGGCCTCATGCACACGGGGTGAAATAAATACAGCGTTACAGATATTTGTTGTTTTATGTCTCTGAACACAGCTCTATTTTAGCCAATGTGCTCATACACATTGTGGGGTTTAGATTTGTATTTCAGAGCCACGTTCAGTGGCATAAAAATAAAATGCCCCAGACTTTCACGCACAGAGAACCTTACTGGTATAAATGATGTGCATACGCAAGAAAAGGCACCTGTATGCACTTAAATGCATTCTAGTGGCTAGAATAAAATGAATATTCTCGCCAATACAATTCGTTTATGCACATAAGCCTCTAAACCAGGGGTAGCAAACCTCCGGCCCTCCAGCTGTGGTGAAACTACAAATCCCGTGATGCATCTCTCTTCGGGAGTCATGTCGGCGGCTGTGAGAATCTTGCAATGCCTCATGGGATCTATAGTTCCACCACAGCTGGAGGGCTGGAGGTTTGCTACCCCTGCTCTGAACTATGTACGCATATTATTTTATTTTTTTACCAGCTTCCGGCAGAAAGCCAGCATTGATGAGTATATTTATATGGCCGTGTACATGAGCCCAACAACAAATGAGTCTGAAGACAATACAAAAAAAAACACCAATATTTGTTCTTATATTGATCATTTTATTATTTGCATTTTCAAGTACTGCCAAAATGTCATTTTGCATTCAAAAATATTGCAGCATTTGTAGAAAATCTGTAGGTTTGGGTAAAGGAAATCTATGAAAGCCATAATATTGCAATAATACAGACGTTCCAGTTGATCAAACATCTGTATGAAGGCTATGCCCTGGGTACTGCTTCTTCAAAGTCGGTTGTACAGAAAAGCATGCGGTTAATGGATCAGTTCTGTAAACTCGGTTGTGAGGTCCGGCATAGAAGTGTTATTTTGGAATTGATGCATCTCCTGAGAATAATGAACAGTGGCTTCTGAGGATGGGTTCTGTTCCAAATCAAGGTCACAGGGACACAGAATTTGGAGCAATATCTGGAGCAGATGCCAATAAACCTCTGAAGAACGCCAGAAATCTGGTCACGTTGCATGAAGCAGTCAAAACTGTCTGTTAGCTGAGAATCTACTGCAGTGTTATTTCACGGAGGAGCCATGAATCTAAGGCCTTGCTTCATTTGAACTCGGTGTCTATCTTTTTGCTTTCTAGTAGAGGAAGATTAAGTGGAATCACTGACCTATCATGAAACATTCCAAATCCTCCCTGATTTACTCTGTTGTATATGTTTATGCCTCGTCTAGGACTAGTTGTATGTAAACCTGCTGGATTATTTCGACGTACGTTAGCTGGATCCAGCCCCTTCTGAATGAAGGAAGCATCGTCAGAAAACGATGACAAGAGTTCTTCATTATTCGCCGTGTGTCGGATAGTATTGGCCAGGGGACAGTAGTCTGTGGACTCCTCCCTAGTACTGCAGTCTGTGGACGAACAAAAGACCTGGCTGCTGATACTCTGTGCTAGTGTTTCCGAGCTTTCCGGAGATCTGGACACACTCACTGATGTTATGCTGCCGGAGCGGCTTGTCTGCTCCTGGCTAAATGGGACATCTGCCGAGTAGAGGTCAGACGATATGTTGGGGTGGTGGTGAACATCAATAGCCGCTGTAGTGATGATACATGTCCCAGGAACTCCGCTTTCTGCAGGTTAACACAATATGAAACATTCAAAGATACACCTTAAATAAGTCCTGCTACAGTAAACTCCCCGTTACCCGGCATCCATGGGGATTGGTAGATTCCAGATAAATGTAGTTTCTGGTTGCTTGAGAGTTACTATTAAAAATAGGTCTAACCAATGCCAAACCCCATACTATACCATTCCATAACAAACTCTGTATTGACCATATTAATATTGAATTGCAGTAATCAAAGCAAATGAAGACAAATGGACACACTTAACCTAACGTCATAGATTGCCAACCTGAGCATGCAGTACTAGGAGTGACCACCAGGGGGCGCATGCATGCAGCGCTCGATCACAGTGTTGGCTTGCCACAGGGTAATACAGTACTGCATCTGTACAGTACGAACAAAAATCACACTTTTTTACCCTGATCCTCTTCATTCTCCCTTGCTGCAGAGTCCGCTCTCCTACAAGGTTGCAGAAGATCGTCATGCTTCATACAGTGAGTGCACAATACAGGATTTTTTTTTAATTGCCAGTTAGATGAGAGTTCCAGTTAGTTGAATACCGGTTAACGGAGAGTTTACTGTATTTCTACACCTGCATTATCCTCAAGCTGGAAATAGCTTCAGCACCCATGAACAGTTTTCAGCCACATCCTGGAAGCAATTGTACAGCAAAAAACAAAGACCCAAATGTCATACCTAACCCTGATACAATCTCTTGTACCAATGGGATACCTTCTGAACAGATAGCGGGTATGCAACTGGCACAGGATCTTCTGGGTGGAAATGGATCCAAGGCAAATGCTGATTTCAGGGGTTTCTAAAGTTACGTGTCAATAGGCTTTGGGCTTGTGTCGATGGCATCAGTTCAAGACACTTCTGAGATAATTGAGAACTCACCGACAGGTGCATTTGACCTACAGTTGTCCTCCTCCTAGCCTGCTTCAAGTAGATTTTGCATTACTATAGACTTGTATGGAGTGCAAAATCTGTCTGATGCAAACAAAAGCCTGTCACCACTGGCCATTATTTGCCCTTCCTGTCTAATGTGACGGCCTTGTCATGAAAGCAATATTGAAGCTATCATGATCTTCTGGCTGATCTGAAAATGCTGTCCGTCTTACCGATACATTCTAGATTACCAGAAAGTATCCATGTGAAATGGAGGTCTTAGGTAATACTGGCTTTACTGATGTGCATATCTCTTCCAGGTTAGCAAATCTGGAGGTATTAAGTCCAAAGGAGTATTAAGATAACAAGGCATTTGTTTTTGGAAGGGTGGACACTTGTATTTATTGCACAATAGGTTTCCCTTAAAAAATTGTATTTTTGGATAGACATGAAAATGCTGCTGCCCTTGATTTACCCCAGAACGTTGCATGTGTGTAATCTTGGTGCACTATCAAGCAGCCCTGTAATATTAATCCATATGTCCGTAACTTGGAAAATCCTTAAATGATGCCATGATTAGCATAGTAGTGGCAAACAGAAGAAGGCAATACAGTCACATACAGTCTGTACACTTACCACTGCTGGGCTCATTATAATACTGTGTTATATAATTGTTCATGTCATCCTTTGTAATTACCTCTGTAAAATAAAATACAAAAGGACTATGTTAGCCAATGACAAAACTAGTTTAACATATCAGCTACAAGTAAATCTGTGCTATTCAGAAACAAAACCTGGATTAGTAGATTAGGCCACATCATACCAGAGAAGATGCACACTCTTTGAGATGCAAAATCATATATATTATTATATTAATAATAGCTGAATGGAATAAAGCTTTGCTGATATAAGGTTTGTATTTGGGTTTAAGTGGTTTCTATATAAAAGTAAGCTGGATTTTCTACCTTGGTCCTCTAGTGGAGAATGATGGGGACAACTGTGCCACCACAAACAATGTCTTGGAGATGGAACCCTCTAGAAACATTAGTGCCTCCCTCCCCTCCACTGGAGGCTGACTGACATTAGACATGTGTGGAGGACGGCAAGGCTGGGTCCTGGATGGGAGATATACACTGAGTGGCCAGATTATTATGACCACCCATCAGTACTTCGTTGGGCCACCTTTTGCCTTCAATACTGCGGCGATTCTTCTTGGCATTAACTCCACGAGGTGATGCAAGGAATCTGACACCATGCCTGCTGAATAGCACTGTCCAGTTCTGTGAGATTTGATGGTTGTGGAACCAGCTGCCTGATGGCTCTTTGAACTTCGTCCCACAAATGCTCAATTGGATTGAGATCTGGTGATTGTGGGGGCCACCTAAGCAAGGTAAAGTCTCCCTCATGTTCTTGAAACCACTCCTGCACAATACGAGCACCGTGGCATGGCGCATTGTCTTGTTGGAAGAAGCCATCTCCATTGGGATACGCCATCAACATGATAGGATGAACTTGATCAGCAACGATACTTTGGTATGTTGTGCTATTCAGACGTTGTTCCACACAAATTAAAGGGCCCAAATCATGCCAGGAAAACATGCCCCAAACCATAACACCGCCCCCACCAGCTTGAAGGGTTGTACTCATGCATGTGGGGTGCATGCTTTCATGCTGTTCCCGCCAAATTCTCACTCTGCCATCTGCATGATGCAACAGGAAACGTGATTCATTGGACCACATGACTTTTTTTCCAATGCTCGACTGTCCAATCCTTGTGTTCCTGTGTGAATTGACGACGTTTTATCTTGTTAACTGCAGACAGCAAAGGTGTTCGAACAGGCCTTCGGCTTCCATATCCCATACAATGCAGTGTACGGCGAACAGTGTGTTCAGAGATCATTTGAGAGGATCCCTGATTAAGATCTCTGATGAAGACATACTAGAGTTGTTTTTGATAATGCAATCAAAGAATCCCTTTATGTAGTGAGTGCTGGCTTCTGTCTGCTCATCACTTTCATCCACTTCCTGGATTCCCAGTGTGCTTTGCATCTCTTTCCCTGCTGCTTGATGTGATGCAATCCCGATTTCTAAAGACTACATATGCAGCAAGCAATGATGATGTTACATTGTTCAGACGTTGAGTTGTAGTTCAGACACAAGGAAGTTCATATTCACAGGGCTGTGAAATTGTGTCAGTGCATTGAGGAAGTACATCCTATGGGCATCTTAAATGAGTACATTTCCAAACCTCTAGATCAATATGGATATTCAATATAGAAATACAGATTTATTGTTTGTTTTTGACCAGAGATACTCTTGAATAAGTATTCCCTGTGTACCTTCTAAGGAAAATCGCATCTCAGGCAGAGAACCCCTTAAATCTTCCCTGAACTGAGCAGCTGAGAATAGTAAGAAATCATTACTGCGAGTCAGGAATTTCATGTTGGTAAAAAGCATTATCAGCTCTGCCTGTGGTTTAGCAGATTTAAGTGCTTGGATGTTTGCAGAGCTGGGTACTGGTAACAGAGTGTTACCCTCTGTGCTTGTGGTTTATCAGCTGTAAATGCTGCTGTGTTTCAGGAATGTTCTCGCTTCCCAGCGAGCCATATATCCCACATTCCTCTGGGAGCCACCGATGGCTCTCTACAGCACTCTGCGGTTTACAGGTGAAACAAACAGATGTTTTCCGTTCAAATATTTCTCCACTTTCTATGACCCAAACCGCCGACTCTACCTTCTCTGCATCCTGAAGACAATCAAAGTTGACAATGAGACGGAACAAGTCTGCTCTCCTGGTCTGGGCTGGGTTTTAAAAGCTTTTTTGGCCATGTCGAGGCTGAATTGCCTGCAGTCAGGGGAGGGCTGTGAGCTAATGTGAGAGTTTAGAATGAGCATGAGTGTAGCTGTGGGCTGTTAGACACTAAGAAGCATGCACGGCGGCGGCACAGCTATCTGCTCTTCAATCTCTTCATTGTTTTCATCTATAATTCACACTCCCCGACACATGACCACACAAAGCTACATACAGTCCAACCCGTCCATAATAACACCAAAGACTATTATCCTTTTCAGGTTATCATTTTTTGTATATATGTAAGAT
>NW_017307404.1:170917-184616 GCF_000935625.1 Nanorana parkeri | reverse complement strand
CATTTATATAAAATATATATGCAGTGAGGAAAATAATGATTTGATCCCCTGCAGATTTTGTAAGTTTGCCCACTTACAAAGAAATGAAAGGTCTATCAGAACAGAATATCAACCAAAATCCAGAAAAAAACACAAGATACAAATGTTATAAATTGAGTTGCCGTTCAGTGAGTATAATAAGTATTTGATCCTCTACCAACCAACAATAATTCTGCCTCCTCCCACAGACTGGCTATGTGGTACACAGATTAGTCCTGTCAATCTAAGAAGGTTCTCCTAACGACAACTCGTTATGTATATACAAGAATCCTGTCCATAGAATTTCTTTCTTCCATTCAAACCTCACCACAATGGGCAAGACCAAAGAGCTGTCAAAGGACGTTGGGGGCAAGATTGTAGACCTGCACAAGGCTGGAATGGGCTACAAGAAGCTTGGTGAGAAGGAAACAACTGTTGGAGCGACTATTCGCAAATTGAAGGAATACAAAATAACCATCTATCTCCCTCGGTCTGGAGCTCCATGCAAGATCCTGACACGCGCGGCACCTCAGGCAGTCGCCGGCCAGCTAAATTAGGACCCCACCTGGAGCTCCTCCCACCGGACCAGCGCTGACTCGCCGCTGCTCTCACGCACCGAAGGTAAGTGAAAAAAAAAAACATAGCGCAAACATCGGGGAATTTTGACAAGTACTTGTCAAAATGCCCTGTATTTACAGGGGGTCGGGGAGGGGGGCACAAAAATGCACCTTGCCTGTGTAGGCACGAATCCTAGCACCGGCCCTGAAAAAGGGCTACAGTCATCAAGAAGTGAGAACAAGTCTAGTACCTTTTAAAGTTACAATGACTAGTTTAGAGAATATGATCATACAAAGCTTCCGATGGTTCATGGTTCAGGAGAACATGTTGTTTTAATCTTATAGATGTCAAAGCTGGAACTTGAAGAAGCAGGACACAAAGGAACTGGAAGCATGTCTTATGAATACCACATACAGCAAAGAGACAAAATAAGTCAGGCCTGGGCTTTTGCTTAAGACCCAGAAAACAACCATGAAATAAAATCAGATTTGGAAAACAGGAGACATCTCATTTCCTTGGAAAATGCATTATGTTGGTAAAGACCGAAGAAGAAAATGTAGAAGGCGGCAACAAGATGCACTGGTACAATCACATCTTTAAATGAACCACTCAACTACGATAGTCAATCTATATGGTCCAAATTGGAGGTCATTAATGATCACAGAGTGAAGTTTAGTGATCAGTAAAAAGGAATTAAGATTTTGGTACTACAGGTGAAACTCGAATAATTAGAATATCGTGCAAAGTTCATTTATTTCACTAATACAACTTAAAGTTGAAACTAATATATGAGATAGACTCATTACATGCAAAGCAAGATAATTCAAGCCGTGATTTGTCATAATTGTGATGATTATGGCTTACAGCTCATGAAAACCCCAAGAACCCCAAATCCACAACCTCAAAAAAGTAGATTATTACATGCAATCAATAAAACAAGGATTGTACATAGAACAATATCGGACCTCTGAAAAGTACAAGCATGCATATGTACTCAGTACTTGGTTTGGGCCCCTTTTGCAGCACTTACTGCAATTACTTTTGCACGATATTCTAATTATTCGAGTTTCACCTGTACATAACAAATACCATGAACATTTAAAACAGCAGCTGCCTTTCATTATTTTTGCGTCACATGCACACTTAACTGCCGGCGGCCATTTTGGGGATGGATGCTGGCAGAGAGGAGGGAACATTCATCTGGCAGGATAAGGTATTCCGCCGGGTCTTCTCCTCTCGTCTGCAGCTGTCGGGCTCTCAGTCCATGACCGAGTGCCCAACTTTTCAGGGGGTGACACCAAAATCACTGTCATTGGTGTGTCACCCGGTGCGGGCCGCACCCGTCAACTGACGCCACTGGTTAATACTTCTGCCTTACAGCACCAGGGTCCTCGGTTCAAAACATGGCCAGGACACTATTTGCATGTTCTTCATGTGCCAGCGTGGCTTTCCTCCTACACACCGAAGACATGCATGGCAGGCTAACTGGCCCCCGTCTAAACTGGCCCTAGTATGTTTGCGTGTGCATGTAATATAGGGACTTTAGATTGTAAGCTCCTTAAGGGCAGGGACTTATATGAACGTTTACAAACGTATGTAAATTGTTGACGCTATATAACTACCTGCAGTAAATAAATAAATCTTTGTCCTCCGTATATAAATACTGTCAACTAAATTTTTCAGCAGCAGATCAGTTGTGTATATCTGATGATTCTTTTGCAGCTACTAGGCATCAGTTAGTATGTTATGTACTCACCATGTGCTAGTTCTGTGATATTCTCTGTAGCATCCTCATCAGAATCCCTGTTAGCCATTACCTTGAACCTGTCGCTTTTGTTCTGAAGGGCATGTGGAAGTTTTAACGCTCGTTCTCTCTCTGCAACCAAATCCAGGTCTTGCTGAGCGAGATGTGCCCTCAGTTGTCTGATCTCAAACTGAAAAACAGGAAAGATGGTAAATATGGGTTCACACAATCATTTTATAAAGTTCTCCTAATATAAAACAGGTTAAACAGCAGGAATTTGTATCATTTCTAATTTTCTGTGGAATACAGAGCAACCTACTGTCTTAGACTCAGAGAGGTAGCATCAATACATGGACAGGCTTTAGGGGGAGATTTTCTCTAGTGAGGTAGTAATGCAATATACAATGGTGAAGAAGATTTGGTCATAGCAGAATATACAATGGTGAAGATTTGGTCATGGCAGAATATACAATGGTGAAGAAGATTTGGTCATGGCAGAATAGAAAATGGTGAAGATTTGGTCATAGCAGAATATACAATGGTGAAGAAGATTTGGTCATGGCAGAATATACAATGGTGAAGAAGATTTGGTCATGGCAGAATATACAATGGTGAAGAAGATTTGGTCATGGCAGAATATACAATGGTGAAGAAGATTTGGTTATGGCAGAATGAGATTTTGTGCTGAAAGATTGAAGTTCTGGATTTGGTTGGAAAAAATACAATTACTGCCATCTAGTGTTCGAAAAGCAAAGTGATGGCATTTGCATTTCAGTGTCATTTGACACACACACACACACACACACACACACACGCCTAAACATAAAATTGTTTCAATTTCTGTGCATCCCAGTGTTTGTTTTAGCAATGTTTCTTCTGCCAGATGCTTTAACATGAAGATCCTGAGCATGACAGTGTCAGAACTTTAGCTTCATGGAACACAGTACCAGCCAACAACTCATGTATTCATGTTCTGCCCCCTGCCAACATATGTCACTGCCAGCCTACCTAAACATTTCTATACTTTTTATTTTTTTAAATATTAATATTTTATTAATAATCAAAATAAAACAGTACAGACAAAGCAATGAGGATAGAAAGAACACTCCCAGGCACAGAATACAATGGTGAAACTCAACAACAGCATGGAAGTATAAACCAAAATAACAACCACATAAGCAACGTGTGATCATGGCACAAAGATTGTAAAGGGTGAGCCCCCTGCAGCTGATCAACCCCATCAAACTACAATGATAAAGGTCCAAGAGGGCGCCGGCGCACCACAGACTCCGTAACATGGTCTAGTCTACGGTTACACTGGCTGTGCCACTATGAAACTAACTCCTCAAGCGTTCAAGAGCAAATGAGGAGAAATATAAAGAATAGAAGAAAGTGAGAAAGGTAAAAAAATGAAAAAGGAAACGAGAGAGAGGAAGATGGAGAAAAAGAAAGCAAGAGGAGCAAAAAAACCCTCAAGAAGTCCCAAGGGTACCCCCACTACTGAACTTAGTGGGGCTAGGGAGAACCCAGGACCCCACTACATAGAGAGTTGCCCAAAGCGTGGACTATCCAGAAATAGGATCAAGGCAGACCATAATATAAAAGAATTGCTACAACTGAGCCGTCAACTCCTCCATGCGCATACATTGATTAAGCTCTGCAACCCATTCCTGCACTGAAGGTATAGATTGTGATTTCCAATGTCGCAGTATTACTGCTTTGGCTGCGATGGTAAAATAGTGTAGGAGGCCCTTCTTAACCTAGGAGAGGGGACCTGGGATCAAGGATACAATAGTAAGGCAGAGTGCGAGACAGATCTAAGGACATCACTGCATGGTAAGTATCAAACACAATGTTCCAAAAGGGCACAAGGCCTGGGTAATCCAACCAGATAAGGGTCACCATCCCCACAGCCCCAGCAAACATCAAAGCAGCTAGGAAAAATCCTATGGATGGTGTAGGGACATCTATACCATCAAGATAATATATTGACATCTCTCCTGCAGTGTACTAGCAATTGATAACCAGATAATAAATAAATCAGAGAAATGTCACCCAAGCTCCCTCTCCCAAGCAGACATGTACCAGGGATACACTGGGTAAAACATGGAGAGCAACAGTTTGTAAAGAATGGAGATGGAGTAAGTAGGTGCCTTTGCAAGTGCATATAAAAGTCCTGGAGCTGAAAGTACATTAGCCAGCTACCTGAAGGGGGGTCCATCATTTTCAACCAAGGACAGCAAGGGCTTCATGCCAGCAGAGGTCAATGCATGCTTTATAGGAGAAAGTTTGGAGGAAGTCCAAACAAACAGTATATGTTGGGACAGGCCCGGGGGGAAGCTCAGGTTCCACAGAACTGGAGTCGAAGGCCCAGTATACACAGAAATATTGCAGGACTGAAGGGCATCACATGCTCTAAGCAAGGCCAGCACGCAAAATGGAAAACGTTCATGAGGCGGTCGGCAGGGGGCACAACCCAAGGCAAGGAGGTCAAGGATATAGGGGAAAAGGCCGCCTCCAGAATGATCCATCACTTATGAGCAGCATTATGAATTGTGTAAAAATTTCTCGTAAGCGGAGACACCAAGTAGTAAAGTTCCTCATGGGGAAGCCCAACTCCGCCCAACTATAGAGCGGATCAGAGCATCGTAACAAAGTCGTGTGGAAACACCCTTCCAAATATAGCAAAGTAAACTGTTCTGCAATGTGCAAAAAGACACCTTGGGCACTGGGATGGGAACTGTCTGAAAAATGTACAATAGACACGATAACATATCCATTTTATACAGTGCCATCCTACCTTACAAGGAGGGGGACTTGGAACACCACTCTTTAAAGTGATAAAAAGGTCTCATTTTTTTCGTACCCCCTCTTAAATGATGCCTCTTCATCCGATCATCATCTTCTTCTTTACAGTAATTTTCAGGAGTCCCTCCAGCGCTGGTGCCGGTCCCTGATCCAGCGCTGACTGCTGTGTCTTCTGTGTCCCGCGGTGTCTGTGCGGCTGCACGCTGCTAGGCTGCGTACATAGACTTACCCTGTATCTCTCTTCTCTTCTCCCACCCGAAGATCTTTACTGCGCATGCGCCCGCCCCATGATCCTTTGCTGTCGCCCGAGACTCTTCAGAACTTCGAACCGCAGTGCGCGGACGGAGACACAGGTAAGTTTTAACCTTTTTTAATGTTTTTGCATCTATCTACTGCTTACTAGCAGTAGATACATGCAAAAAATTCCACAGGGTTTAATTATCCTTTAAGTTTTAGGTCTCATTCACACGAGAAAAAGCTGGCACATACAGCTCCGTGCACGGCCACATTGGGCAGCTCCCGGGAGGGACTGCGTATGATTACTACGCAGCCCATGTCCTTCTCTATAGGAGTATGCGGCCGTACGTCGCCCAACGCCCACCCCAAATGCAGGTCCGTACGGGTGCCCTGGCTCGGATGCATAGGATCCATCCTGTTAACGTACGAGTACAGACACCCGCAGGGTAGGTGAGCGTAGGGCATGGTATGGCCGCGTACTCCCATAGAGAAGGACAGGAGCTGCATACTAATCACACGCAAGAGCTGCCCGATACGGCCGTGCACGCAGCATGGAGCTGTACGTGCCGTCTTTTTCTCGTGTGAATGAGGCCTTAGAGAGGAAAGGGAAAGCATTGGTTTATAATTAAGGTCAAAAAGCAGTTCTAGATAGGTCAGCAAATAAATTCCCAAGTATTTCAGGACCTCGCAATGCCAGCAAAAAGGAAAAAGAAACCTAATAATAATGCATAAAAAAACTTCTACTGTACTAGAGAGCTTGGGTTGTGTTATTCGGTGCAGTTGACAGATTTTGTAAAATATTACTAACAAGATAAATATTTAATGCAGCAGTAAAACATTATAAAGATAAAAGGAAAGATATATAGAAATATAATAAGGGGGTAAAACAAAACAGGACAAAAAGCAAGCTGGACAAATTAGTAAGTTTTCATTTATTTTTAGAAAGAAAAGTGATTAGCAAGATTATACTGAGTAAAAGAGAAAAATAGCGAGGTCGTGCAAAAGATTGGAAAAAAAGTGATGTATGAATTCCCAGTACTGACAGAGAAAATAAAATAAGGCATGAAAAAAAACTTTATTTCACCTCTCCCAGCCAAGCTATTATGGGGATCTCCGTTGGCCTGCAAGGCCATGGCCTTTGTGGTTGGTATGCCAAGGTTGGGCTCTCTGCATTTATATAATGACTCCTTGGAAAACAGAGACATAATTATTGACAAACTAAGTGATTGCAAAACTAGCCAGGCAGTAACTTGTGAAGCAAGCCAAGGCATGGTGTGCCTTACATCAAAACAAAAACATCTGCACAAAGGACAGCCATAGTGGCTGCAAAGAAAAGGAAAGGACGTCTTCACTGTCTACCTGCTGTATTGTGTAGGACCAGACTGCCTTCTTCAGGTATGTAAAGAAGAATTTTGGTGTAGTGTGAACCCCCCCCACGCCGCCTTGTTTCCTGGACTCCGCAGGAAACAGGTGTTGGTGAGAAGCAGGGAAGTAGACCAGCGAACATTTGTTTGACGATCTCCTCCCTGCTGAAGGGGGCTGGAAGTGATGCTGATTGCATCATTTCCCGTCCCTAAACTGACATTCCCTGGCTGCAGATGTCGGGGTGATCTGCGCCCCATTAGCTTATTTAGAGTGGAAAGGTGACACTAGGGTCTAAAAGACCCCAAATTTCACCATAAAGTGCACATGTCACCACTAGTATTCTATCACATAGGGGGCTTGTGGGTCCCCTTATGTGATAGCAATGAAGTTTAAAAATAAAAGATTTTTTACATTTATTTAATTTTTAGAAGTTTCCCCCGCGAGCGTGTGCATATTAACATAATGATACCACGGGTCACCTGCACACCTTACAGCTTTGCAACCTTTTGGGACAATGGTGGCGCTCTTAGCAATATCACAGATGGCGCCGTGCGGAACTCCAAAGTGTAACAAAATAATCACCAGCACACACTTGATATAGCTGCGATCTGCTTCGTGTACTTTATTCAAACGTCACATTATGCCAAGTATGCTAACGTTTTGGGACCAGGCAGGGACCCTTCACCACTGTGCCGCTCTAATGAAGGGTCCTGAAACGTTAGCATACTTGGCATAATGTGATGTTTGAATAAAGTACATGAAGCAGATTGCAGCTATATCAAGTGTGTGCTGGTGATTTTCTGTTGCGCTGTGCATCTCATCCTAAAAACACGCATCTGGTGCGCCTACGTAGGGAAACGACAATCACGCTACACATGCCATGTATCACTGCGTGCGAGTGAGAGCAATATATCTAGGACAAGTATTCACGGATATCTCTAAACTGATGACCTGTGCAGGCTTTTAAAGCGTCGGCTATGGACAATTTGGGGTACCGTATTTTTCCGCCAACTTTTTAACCTGGGCATGTTGGGTAGCTATCTGCTCGTCATAACCTCTTCTTTTATATTTTACAAAACAATTGGGTATTATATTTTCTTTTTGTGCACCAAAGTTAACTTAAAGTGACATTAGAGGCACAATTTTACCCCCTCAATGCTGCTTTAAGGACTTACCTTATGTGATGCCTCTTGATGCGATCATCATCTTCCTTCCACTCGTTGTTAACAGTCCCCCGTGCTGCTCTCTGATCCAGCGTAGATCCCGATGTCTTTTTGCGTCCCACGCAGACTGTCAGGCGTGCACACTACTGGCTGCGTGCATTCACTTAGACCGTGTCTCTCCTCCTCTCCCCACCGGTGATTTCAACTGCGCATGCGCCAGCACACACTTCCTCCTCCACAGGCGTTCGGGAAGCAAGGGGCACAGACAAAGGCCAGTTTTTAGCTCTTTGCCAGCTTTTTTTGTCTTTTTTTTAAATGTTATTGCATATATCTACTGCTTGCTAGCAGTAGATATATGCAAGGAAAGATAAAAAAAAAAAAAAGACTTTAATGTCACTTTAAGTGTACTAAAATTTGGGGTTTGATAAAGAGCGCTAAGATCGTGCAAAGTAAAAAATTTGCAACTGCCGACATTTCATTCTACAGGGTCTTTGCTTTCAGAACATATAAAGTTTTGGGGGTTTGAAATAATTTTCAGACCTAAAATGTGGATTATAACATTTGTGCAAAAAAAAAAAAGCCTTGGCAGCGAAAGGGTTAAAGCTGAACTCCAGGTAAACAGCTAAATACACAAAATGAAATACAAATCGTTTGGCAGGTAAAACATCTCCCATATATGTATTTCTTTCAATTCAGCCCTTGTATTTACACGGCTCTGCCACGCAGGACAGCCTGCCTTGTAAAGAAGGAGACCTGATTTTCCTCTGCTGTAGCTATTGAAGAATTACAGGTCTTCCCCATCCCAGCCTGTGAAGGGAGAAGCAGCACACTGGTGAGTTTTGCTATCTTCTTCTGACAGCACAGTTAACTGTTATTGTGCTTCTTCTCCCTCTCCCAAGTCTGAACAGACTGCAAGAGTCTGATACCAAAGCAAAATGAGGTACTTTTATTGCTTGCATTAATGAAAAAATAATAATAGTGTACTCATCTATACATAGCTGCATTATTTGTGTATCATATCTGCCTGGAGTTCAGCTTCAAAGAAAATCTAGGATGTCACTTGCTGCACATCTTTCACTGTAAGAACCTGGAAACTGCCATTTCAAGAGTCTCAACTGACCGCTTGCTCTTGACACATCTGTGTTAGCCTGTCCAGCTGCTCCTCCTGGATGAGTTTGGCTTTCTCATACTGCTGCACCACAACCTCCATTTCTACTTTCACAGGTAAGATGAAAGCTGCAGAAAACAGGAAAAAGAACATGTGTACGTTTTACTAACTGGAGCATTTTTAAAAAGATCCAACTTTTTTACTGCTTGACACTTAAAGAAAAAACATAAAGTATTTGTGTCTAAAATAAGTAATAATAAAAAGGAAACACTAAAAATTGTAATGATGATTGCATGTATCCTTCATATGGGGACTTACCACATGTAATCCACTACTTATGGATAGTACAGCATAGCAGGTAAACCCGACTCACCATCAATAATTCTCTTTACTCTCCAAATCCTCAGAGAAATGAAGAGACTGATGGCATCCCACGGACTACTCGGTCCATTGGCCACAGTGGAAGCAACCATAGGAGCTAGAGAGAGAATAATGACAGCCCCGTCCAGTACCTGTCAGACACACAGAGGAACACAATAACAAAAGAGAGATGATATAGGAATACAAAGCATTGGATTATAACAGAATAACAGGCCTGTTTTTGGTGCATCAGGAAGTTTTTTAGTCAGAAAATTATGCCAAACAAATAAGGAACCTATGTTCTAAAACCCTTGCCAGGTAATCGGATATTTGTTCTGCTGAATGGATCAAAAAATACTTGATTAGGATTTGGGCAATCTCTAGTGATCCTGCCATAAAGTTCTTGCACAGTTATAGGGTGAAACCCAATTATTTCCCTGCATTGCCACCCTGCCATACATTATCTCAATGGAGACTGCAAACAAATGTGCTGATAAACCTTAGGGATGCACGGATACCGATAGTAGTATTTAGTAGATGATTTCCCCTGACTGGCAGAGCCCTGAGGGAACATGGAGCCGGCAACCCGACCAATCCAAAACCCGGACGACGGGTAATGACTCACCGCTCGGCTTCCGGATTGGCCGGCTCAATGCTGTTTACCCGCCTCAGTGTTGATTGGCCAGGTAGCTGGCTTCCTCCCGGCCAATCAGCATGGAACCAGCCAAACAGCATTGAGCCGATAATGATACGCCGCCCGGGTTCCTGATTGCCCGGGAAGCCGACTCCATGCTACCAGAAGTACTGGTGTGGGTACTCGGTATCCACGAGTACCGGAAGATAAATATAGTTACTCGTACTTGATACCGAAATCCCTAATAGACATTGAAAACATATGAACCATGCTTTTCACCATAAGGAACCCGCCCTGAGAAATTATGTGCAGCAGCATGTGCAAGGAAGTGGCTTTAGGACCTCAGGACTGCTCCTTCGCAAGATGGAGGAAAAAACTGCACAGAAACGGATGTCACAACAGTGACATATATGTCACTCAGGAGGGCATTTGTGCACGGATCCCCTCCTGATCAGAGCGCGTGAAAGGGACCTAAGTGTCATTCAGTTAGAGTTTATATGTACTTTACCAAGACAAAAGAAAAGCAGAAATACTCACCTCAACCTTGTTTTCAATATAATCCCATATGCCGAGGACTGTAATTCTGAGCACAGTCTGAATGAAAAATAAAAAAGGTATATGTTACTTTTTAATAGACCTTTTTTTTTGTAATGTTTACATCTTCATATTTTACAAGAAATCAAATAAGTACTGGTAAACATGTGTACAATGGTATAGATAAACATTAGTACGCTATATACACACACACACACACACAATAGATCCTAGATTACAATTATCGATGCATAGTAGGAGTGAGAGCGTTGTTTAACATCCCAATAAATAGTATACAAATCCGAGATCAAATGATCATTTTACCAAACCCAAGTATGCAGGCGCTTGGGAGAGGGGGGGGCTTTCAAGAAAACATAGCTCTCATTGGAAACTTGGTAAAATATAAAAAATATTTTTAATTTAATTCTCAAAATATTGTTACAATATATTTATCATATACAATTGAGGCTGTGTCCATATATCATACAATACAGATTGTGTTGCAGTAATCTGGTAGTTGGTTGTAGATCTGTTGCAACATGATAGTTGCTCTTAGGTGCCTCAACATGTTTCGCCGCATTGGCAGCTCCTTCAAGAGGACTTCAATCCTAAAAAACTGCAACTTTAGTAGATCGAACAGCAGAATGAGCTGGACAACATTGGAGACCAAACAAGTCCCTGGGATGGGGTGGGGACCGCAGAGGTGCCATGAATGCATCGGGGAGGTCTGTCTTTTGGTTTAATTGCAATCTTGCATTTGGGGCAGTTTGGACTTGTTTTGTCCTTCTCCTCCCCCTTGATCTTCTGCCTCCCTCTGAGGTCCCCCCATCCCAGGGACTTGTTTGGTCTCCGATGTTCTTTGGCTCACTCTGCTGTTCGGTCTACTAAAGTTGCTGTTTTTTAGGATTGAAGTCCTCTTGGGTTTGGTAAAATGATCATTTGATCACGGATATGTACACAATAGATCTTACCGGTAAACTTCATTGACTGACATACTCATACAGTCCTTCTTCCTCATTTATTGTAAACCCCTGGTAGATAAGATGCCAGGGCAGTGTTCCTTGATTTATAACTCTATTCAATGATAGGCATGGTTGCTTCCAGCTGTACGCCCCAAATTATAATCAAATGTATTTGGGTACGCCAAGCATATAAAGGTTTGCTTATAATTAGGTAAAATACTTTATATTTAATTTTACAGGTTGCTTGCTGGTGTTGGAGCCGATTCTTACAAGGAAACGGCAAATACTTGAACATATTTTATTTTGCCATTTTACTAGTCTAGATTAACGTGACACTAAAGTCAGAAGTTAAATCTTAAAAATGCATTCAAGTACCTTAACTATTAACACTCACTCCTGTGATGGACTACAAGCTTAGTACAAGTTAGTCAACTAAACAAGAGATTGTAGTCTATCACTGGAGAGAACTTTAAATGGTGGCTACGTTACAACACACAGGCACCACAGAGATCAAAAGTAGCCACCCTCCAGAAGGAAGGACAGCGTCAGCACCAATTCACAGATGATTTGAGGATCTACAGCCGAGGGATACACAAATAAACAAAATTTTTTTTAATAGTTAAGGTACTTGAATGCAATTTTAAGCTTTGACTCCTGAATTTAGTGTCACTTTAACTCGACTCGAGTGCAGCTGCTGTAGGGACGTGCGGTCAGGGGAGGCAGAGCCTCACCTAGTATTATGGAGGAAAAAGCTATCCGCTTCAAGTCTGAAGCTGTTAATTACAGGCAGCGCTGCATCTGGTGTTTGACAGGTAGTTAGTGAGGGACCGGGAGGCTTCCTTCCTCCTTCACATTAGCTTGGGGACGGGTTGGGGGGTGGGGCATCGTCCCGCAGAGGGTGGGGTTTGGGGGGGCAGAGCAGGGGAATGCTTCACCCGGGATATGAGGTACCGCACGTCACTGAGCTGCTGCAACAAAAGTCTAGGAGGGGAATTTATCAAAACTGGAGCAGTTTTCCATGACAACCAATCAGCTTCTGTCTTCAGTTTGTTAAGTTAAGCTTTGAAAAATGAAAGTGAGGAGCCGATTGGTTGTCATGTACAGCTGCTCCTGATTCTGTCTGCTCCAGTTTTGATAAATTCCCCCATTAGTGTCTGCATTTCTGTTATCACAGTCACCATTCAGTGAAATCAATCCAGTGTTCTGTAATATGATTATTTTCACCAAACCAGTTAACCATAACACAATGTTGGCATTTCTTTCCTTCCATACTTCAAGTCTTCACCCAAGGCCCCTCGATGGCTAGAAGGAGCAGCCTAACAGCTGTATTGACACTACTAAACCTGCTGCTCGCCACCTGTTCAGGACCCAAGACATTCCAGATCAGATCCAGCACCACTGCCAATCAAAACCCTTCTAAAGACTTGTATCATAATGTGAACGTGCAGAAGAGATTCCTAACCAGATTAGATTGGTTTACTGAAGACAGGTCAATGAAACATGTCTGTCATTGGTTCTTTTGGATTACGTCTCTGTTTTACTTATGAACTAAACCCTGTGTATATTTTTGAGTGTCTCATAGTAAACAATGCCAAGAGGTAGTGTGACCTTTGTGCCATCTTCTTTTTCAAACCTTGAAGGGACCTATATGGAAGAAATGGCTGTCATCCAGTTTCATACAGATTGGGCATCAGTCATGCCTCTGGCTGAGCACAGATGGGTCTGTTGGGGAAAATGCCAATCAGAGTTGGAAAACCTGTCTCAACTGCGATTGTACCTTAAGAAAACGCTGACCTCTTTCCTTCCTGCACTTCCCCTCTCAAGTGATGTAAACTAGAAAGACCAGCAAAGCTAACCTTACAAGCAGTGCTGTCCCTAGCCTTTTTGAAGGCACGCAATCAGAGCAATGGGAATTGGGTAAAGGAGACAGTGCCGCCAGACAGAGTGACGCCACCCTCTGCATCTCCCCGCCTGGCTCTTAGCAACCCAGGAGGCTCCGGCTTGTTGCCAGGACATCAGCCAGAGTGTCCCAGGTTAGTAAGAGGTGGGCGGGGAGATGTGCATGGCCCGTACACACCTCACCACCCAACTCTTAGCAACCTGGGGCGCCCTGGCCAGAGAGGGGGCTGCAGGTGCGTGCACTGCATACATTGTGGAGTGTATGCAAACATGCTGCTCTGGCTGCCCCCCCCCCCCCGGTGCCCCAAA
>NW_017307404.1:157366-170320 GCF_000935625.1 Nanorana parkeri | reverse complement strand
CGACTTGGCGTCCCCCCCCCCCCACGTGACCCAAAGAGATGCTGACTGAGGCAACAGCCTCGGGGCTGCCTCATTAAAGGGACGGCCCTGCGTACAAGTTTACAGAGTGCTCCACCGACAGCTTGCTCAGGGGCAGTTGGCTCATACCTGTACAGACAACCTCCATCACAAGTTTATGGCAGTTCTAACTGGAATGTCATTGTATAATTATACCGTTTAGAGCTACATACAGCTGTTTTGCTGGATCTGCTATGTGAGTACAATTCCACACCAAGAATTAGATTATAATCTTGACATTGCTATTAACACTTACATTCTGTTATGGCTTTTAGTACTTGGGAGCTAAACCTGAGATATATAACAACTACCATAAAAAAAAAGCAACAGAAAAGCAAAAAAGTAAGCGTTGTGAAGATTGTGCTTTCAAGAAATAATATACAGAAAATAAAAAAACGCTTTTTGAAATAATAATCATTGAATTCTCCCACCTCCACAAAGAACATCGACAAGATGGACAGGCTTATCCAGTGGATGATCCCTGAACACTGTGTTGCATTTGAGACTACAATAAATAAATAAAGACTACATTATATTTGTTTTTCAAGTAACTGTTTTATAAATCTATTACCATTGCTTTAAAACAATCTCCACTCTACAATTAACGGTTGATGTAGATCAGCCACTATTATGTAGGAATTAATAAAGAGCATGTTTACACGGGTAAGAATTTTTACTGATCATTACCCAGGATTTTTTTGGCCTGAAAAAAACACAAAACAAAAAAACAAAAACACGGGTATATGATCAGTAAATGTAATATGGTCGTGTGCATCTAGCCTAAACAGGCCTTTTATCAAAAGAGCATCTACAAATACAGGCAAACATGTGAAATGGAGCCTAAAGCAACAACTGTCATCTGGCAATAAACATACAGATTATTTATATGCACTATTTCATATCTACTTAGCTAAAAACATTTACATTAGTAGTTTTAGTCCTGATCATAATAAAAAAAATAAATAAATATACACACAAAACTAGGGATGTCCTGATACCGATACTAGTATCAGTATCGGGGCCAATACCAGGCATTTTCATGAGTACTTGCCACGATTCTTAAGACCGATACCGGCCCTTTAAATGTTCAAACAGCAGCGGCCGTCCGAGTTCCGTGCTTGTGGGGACCTCGGCAGCCTGTAGATAGCTGTTCATGGCAGTGCCTGTCCGGTTCTTTATCTCCTCTTCCTCCTTCCCGGCGCAGACACAGCCATGGGCAGCCCCAGGGGCGGAGCTACCGCCCCAGGGCTAGAAGCTGGGGGTTCCTGCCACACACTGACGGGGAGGACTGGGCTGTAGATGGAGGAAGGTCGGGGGAAACAGCAGCGCAGATAGTCGGCCGGTCTGGACGTGGGGGAGGCCGGTTCCCGACATCGCCGGCGAGGTGGAGTGCCTACAGAGCCACTGCAGATGTCCACGTCGCCCGGGTGAGATTGGCAGAACACATGTTCCCTAAGCAGAATACATGTCCCCAAAGCAGAATACTATTCTGTCTTAGGGACATATATCCTGCTTTGTGGACATGTATTCTCAGAATACATGTCCCCAAAGAAGAATACAATTCGGTCTTAGGGACATGTATCCTGCTTTGGGGACATGTATTCTCAGCATACATGTCCCCAAAGCAGAATACTATCCTGCCTTAGGAACATGTGTTCTGCTGTGGGGACATCTGTATTTAGCCCTGGTGAGAAACTGCCCTAAAAACATCAGTCTGTGTTGTTTTAGAAAAAAAAGGTCACGTGGCCCTTTAAGAAAAAGTATCGGTAATTGGTATCGGCAAGTACATGAGGGACAGTACTTGGTCTTAAAAATTGGTATTGGGACATCCCTACACAAAACATATTACATGCTCTTTAAAATCAGATGCATTGCTAAACTATTACTGTTGAAAGTATGCAGTATTACAGGGAATACATCCATATGTGCATTTTCAGAACTCACACTGAAGCAGCTTGGTATCTATCAGCAGTTCCAGTGTCATTAGGACCACCACAAGAATGACACAGGCCACCAAGAAGCTGTTCACTCCGGCACTTAGCAGAAACACATGCCACACCGTAGCCCTTCTCCCACAGCATGGCTTCAGCCAGCTTGACCTACAAAGGAAAAAAGAACAGTATCTAGTTACTCCACAGTGATCTCCATTTCTGAGGGGAAGAGTGCCACTTAAAGGGACATTTATACATATATTTATTGTTTTATTACATTTTAGTTTATAGGTTTAAATACGCTCTAATGATTGGTGAAGGGCTCCCTCATGTGTGCAGTTCTTTTTAAAGTGATCCCTTGTAGAACAAGCAGGAATTAAAATCAAGTTTTGAAGAAATACACCAGTACATACTGTGGATTTGCCATGATGATATACAAATGGTCATCACATTCATAATTCAAATGCTAGCTGTTCCTGACACTAGAGAAAATGCCTCTTTGGAAGCCATCTGAAAAGTAGAAAGAAAATCGCGTTAGTATACCTACATTACAGCACTAGACATAGAAAAGTATGTCCAATAGGTTTAAACAGGAACGAGTATACGCAATCTAATAACATGGACAACAAATCATTCAAAAATGTCATAATCTACTCACAATCTAAAGTACACGTTCTATGAAGCATACTTTCCTCCCTTTAAAAATCTAAAAAGGAGGCCCAGCCTGTTCAAAGACTGTACACATCCCACCATAGGAACAACAAAAGGGACTTTTTGGGACAGCTCAATGAAATAACCACAAAGAATAAAGTATGACATTAGCAGTTGGCTGCCTTACTCAGTGGCTTGCACATGTGTTATGTGGACCCAGCATCAGCTATCATTTTTTTATGTCAAGGACATACATGCCAAGTAATGTGTATAATTTATAGGTAGGTATAGGAATGCCTTCTTTTAGCATCATGTGACAGTTTTTCTAAAACAATACAGACTAATGATTTTAAGACAGTGGTGGAGCACCAGATCCCGGACACAGCTGCAACCGCTGCGACCCTGGTAGTTCTGCCACTGACTCCAAGCTGTAAAGGAACTACAAATCCCAGCAATAGATTATACAGCAATGCAGAATACCACCAGCTATAGAGGACTACCAATCCCAGCAATAGATTATACAGCAATGCAGAATACCACCAGCTATAGAGGACTACAAATCCCAGCAATACATTATACAGCAATGCAGAATAATATGAAGCTACATACTCTGTGCTGCTCACCAGGGCTGTGCGATGTCTCAGAAGGCTGTGCGCGGTCTGACCACTGCTTTGCAGGGTCTGAGCAGGGCTGTAACGAGGTCTCAGGAGACAGTGCGGTGTCTGACCAGGGCTGCGTGCAGTTTCACCAGGGCTGTGCCGGTCTCTGTGGACAGCAGGAAGGAGATGTGGGGCCAGACCGACACTGTCAAAGACAGCCACTGCAAGGTCCCCCAGCAGGCTACTTGAGGTCCCCAGGAAATGCGAGACCTCAGGCATCCAAATCTATTTCAAAATTTGAAGTGCAGGTATCGGCACTTGATATCGGAGCATTTTCTTGAGTACATGTACTTGTGAAAATGCCCTGTATCGGCCCCGATATCAATACTAATATCGGTACCAGTGCATCCCTAGGTAGTTATTACCTCTAACAGTAACCACAGTACTCCACCGACAATGCCTTTATTTGCCTTTCTTTCTAGAAAGATGACACCATTTTTGTTCAGGCTCTACCCAGGGTCGACATGTACTGCCTGGACTGAGATGCCGGCTCAAGGACGACACATTTGGTGCCTGCAGTTCTTGGCTGCGTTTACAAATATCTGACACAGATCAGCCTCCCTTGGCTGCATCTAACTTAGTGGCTTGCTAAAAAGTTACAGTGTTGCAATCTGAGTGAATACTGGGGGAGAGAAGACTGGGGAAACAATTTATTTTGCATGCAGCAGATTTAAAATATTATCTAAAGGCTGGTTAACAACAGGAGCAATGACTTGCAGTTTTCTGCACCTGAACAAAGCCAGTCACCCCAAGAGCAAACAGAAAACCATTGTTTTTTTATGAGGCATGTTCATACCATATTGCTGCCTTGACATGAGCTGCTATGCGAAAAAATGAAGATATGCTGCATTTTTATACACCTCGGGTCAGTGCTGGTCATCACAATGCAGCTGAGCTGCAGTCAATACAAATGTATGAAAGGTCGCTTCAACATTTCAGTAAGGTTTAAAAGAGAACTATGTGGTAAGTGTTTTTCCCCATAGTTCTCTTCAGGGTCACAGAAGGACATATACTAACCTCCTCCTGTGACCCAAAGCTCAGTATATCGCGGGCTATTGCTGCAGTATTTTGCACTGGGGTACTTACCTAGGGTTCCGTACATCTGGAGGGAGGCAGGTTTTCTAGTTTGTTGACACTTGGACTGACTGTCTGATTATAGTAGTCTAACCTTCCCATGAAGCGGTCGGTTTCAGGATGTAAGTGCAGGACCCTGTCATGAAGTAAAAGCAGAACAAAGTTACTAAAATTCTCACAATATATTCAACTCAGCACAAGTGAAGTTTCACTTAAAAATATGATGCCATTTTTTTTTTTTCTTTGAAATATGACATGCTTGGGAAGAGTACTAGAATAATACTGGATTTTGCCATCTGTGCTGTGCCCTTCTACGTGTACAAGGCAGAATACATCGTACACAATGAAGAATTAGCAGACATTGCCCATTACAATAATGAAATTCTGAATACATCTGGATCTACGGAATGTCCGCTTAAAAGCTCTCAGCCCACAAACCATGCCTTTCTATCAGTCAAGTTGCAGCATTCAATTTCAGAATGATGGCTGCTATTATTAACTGAACGTGTCCATGCCAACTGAAGGAGTTAATTCAAATTATGAGAGAGCAGGACCTTTGGGAGATACGATCAATGATGGGTACAAAACAGCTTTTGCCAGTTCCTTTAGGAACACATTTGCCCAACACTGACCTATTCATGAGGTGTAACAAATCACATTTTAAAGGTATAGCCGCTTTAGAACAAGGTCCGGAATTCTACGGGAGAAGGTCATCAGGTGTGACCCTTAAAGTTCCCTCTGATTCCGAAATATTCCAGAAGCCCTTAAAAAGATGTGTAAATAGATATCACAACAGGCCTCGGTTTGTTTCAGCCCACCTGTGTTCTATGCAAACAACCAATCATGCTAATTTTAATAAGTAGGGGGGATGAAAAGGTTTTCAGGTCTTTCCATAAATGAGTCCTAGAATATCACAACCAGGGGTGGCTAATTACTATGGAATTCAGGAGCCAGTCTGTCCAATCCAGGAGCCAGCAGGATTTCTTTTAGGAGGCAGCTCCATTGATAACAACTAGGGAAAAGTTGGATGACAGCTGTCATTCTTTAGGCACATTGGCTCCTGGGATTTGTCCATGGTCATAGCTGTACTGAAAATTAGTGACAAGCTCCCCATGCTGCTTTACACCAAGCTCTGAGACTAGAACTTTTAAAATGGTTTCACTGCTTCCTGTGTCCTACATCTTTGTTTACCCAAATAGGCCAAACAGATTCACTTCATCAGCGCAATTCGTATTGATATATCCAAGCACTATTAAACTGTAGCTAGAGCCAAAACTTTTCTTCTTCAGTTCTGGATAGAGTAGGGTTCGAAGAACCCCTGTCAGGTTTTATAGCTGAGAGTGTCCCCACCGGGAAGATTTACCCCTGTTCGCCCTGATGACCATTGTCACCTAGGCAATATTTGAAATATGAATGGGACCATTAAGATGAGGACATGATCTCCTCTTGTCCTCATCTCAATGGTCCCATTCAAATATTGCCTAGGTGAAAATGGTCATCAGGGCGAACAGAGGGGTAAATCTCCCTGGCGGGGACACTCACAGCTTTCCCTCGCCTGGGAGCAACTTGCTCTCAGCTTCTGTTGAGCCTTCAGGACAAAAAGAGACGGAACATCTAAAGTTTTGAGTGGTCACTGAAACCAATGCAGAGGACAAATCTTCCGATGGGGACACTTGTTCACGTGACAACAAAAAGAAATTGGGAGTGAAGGGAAGTCTTCCCAATGGCAGGACAAAAAGGACATTGGCTTTATCCATTTCATACACTATCTAAAATAAATTTAAAAAACGTTCTAGCTTTAGATATGGTTCAAAACAAGGACATAAGAGATGGATGACACATGTCTCCAGGATAAAAAGGGATAAGGTGGCCTCTGTGTCTTCACGTCTGAATGATATTGGTTGTTCTTTTCCCAGGCCAGATGTCCTCCCTGCATGCCTGTCTGTGTCCATGATGTTCTCCTATCATGCCTCCATCCTGTCCTCTGACGCTGGCACGCACTGTCTCTGCCCCAGGTCACGTTGTCTGGCATCCCTCAGTACTTGCCCATGTGAAATACTCGTGCGCTCCAGCCTCTAGTCACTGTCCCCTATGCTGAACACAACCATGCCTTCAGCCTGTCATTCTCCCATTATGAAACCGACCCTCTCCTCCGCCACATTCTCTCCAAACGTCTCCTTGGAAACCACCACACCGCCACAGGACCGCGGCCGAGTACAAGTCACGTGATCAGGTTTTTCGGCCATTCGGTGAACTCCCTGCTGTCAGCTGACCTGCGTCGTCCGCCTCAGTGACATAATAGCGTGCGGCTGAGTTCAGCTCAGGTTATGGTGCTCTCGGTGGCGTGAGGTATGCTGGCGCGGCCATGTTGGATGTGGGCGATTCTGCTCACGGTTTAGCGGAGATTATCTGCTTGTTCCCTCACCATTCGGTGACAGATGCCAGCTAATGTGCATTATTAGTCACTGTATGGGATTAGTGCGCAGCGTTCATTTAACACTTACTAGTGCCGCATTGGGAGAACCTATACGGCTGCAAATTTCTCAACCTTTTTCGAGTCACTTTAAGGACTTTAAGATCCGCAAAATTCTGAGGCACCCCAGCCTCAAGCTGGCCATACACCTTACAATTTATCAGCAGATTTTCTATGGTCAGATGGAAAAGGTGCAACAGATTCATCCATCTACACTTAACTGTGTGGATGGAGTAATCTCCACCTGGGCCAATCTGTTGTACTTTTTCCATCTGACAACAGAAAATTTGCAGATAAATTGTAAGGTGTATGGGCACCTTAAGGCCCCATTCACACCAGGGCGGAAGCGTTTCAGCGTGGCTTCTGTGTGATATTTGGAAGGGGGTTTTAAATCACGTTTCAGCGCTGAAACGCAATAAAAGTGCACGTTTTCATTTAAATCAATATGGAAAACGAGCTCATCAGGGCGAAAATAGTAGCTCAGGGAGCATTTTGGCCGGCAGGCAGTTCAGATCGCGCGATTGCAGGAATGGTCCCCATCAGAATGTATGGGATTGTTCATGTCACGGTTCAGTGCAGACAAATCTGCGCGATTGAACCGCCCTGGTGTTAACGGGGCCTAAGGCCCCATTTACACTTTCGCAACAGTTACCATGCATTTTGCTGCGCGTCAGCTCATTCAACGGACTGCTGAATTAACGCAACAAACATGGCAAAGAAGCTCATGCAGCATTTGTAGCTGCATTCTCCAGGGTTGTGGAATACGGGCTAATGCACAGGCATGAACGTGTGCTTTACCACCTGCATTTGGGGTGCTATTAACAAGTAATGGCACCGCAAGGTCATCACACACTACTTTTTTCAACTGCAATGCAAACTATTGCGGTACAGCGTAGGGATGTCCCGATACCGATGCTAGCATCGGAATCGGGACCGATGCAAGGCATTTTCACAAGCACTTGTACTTGTGAAAGTGCCCCGATGCTTGCGCATCGGTGTTGAATCCGTATTGCCCGACGCCCGAGACATATAGTTCCGGGCGCCGGGCAAGCGAGAGCAGGGGGCGTGGAGCGGTGATGGCGGGAGTGCTGTGCTAGAACTCCTGTGTTGGAGGTGACAGGGTCAATAAAGAGTACCTGTACGGGTTTGTTATCCCCTGTGTGATAGCAATAAAGTTAAGTGAAAAAAGTTTTAAAAATAATAACTAATTAAAAATGTAGCTAAATAAAAATCTTAAAAAATTAAAAAGGCGATAAAGTTAAAATAAATGGAAATTAATTTTTTTTCCAAAGTAAATAAAAATTGAAAAAATTAAAACCAGCCACGCTGCCCCCATCTAATGCATGTGGATAAACGCGCAGTGTTTTCAACCGCGATTGTGAAACCACGCAATCTGCCTGGCACCACTGAGGTGCCATTAGAAAATAATGGCACTGGCAGCGCGATCGGCGGTGGTGTGCAATCCATGACCGCCTGGTCATCGTGCACCAAACTGAGCAGATGGCTGGGCGGTCACGGAATTGCACACCACTGATGATCGCGTTGGCAGTGAAATTATTTTGTAATGGCACTCCATTCGCGCCAATCAGATCGCACGGTTTCCCGCCGCAATACCGCCTGGGCTGTCCCACACGATCGCGGTGGAAAACATGAATAGGTTAAATGTTTTATTGTTCTAAAACAGTCTTAAATTAAAGTTCTTCATAATCATAAAGAAATTGGCCTAAAATCATTAGTCTGCATTGGGTTTTTTAAATGTCACCTGTTGCTTTAAGAAAAAGTATCGGTAATTGGTATCGGCAAGTACATAAGGGAAGTACTTGTTCTTGAAAAAGTGGTATCGGGACATCCCTAGTACAGCGCATTGGTGCGTTTGCGATGTCATTCAAATTAATGGCAATGCAACACACCTGCCACACTGTAACGGACGGTAGCATGTGTTAATCGCACGCCATTGTGTGATCAAGCCCTAAGAGAGGTGATGCCTTCAACATACACTGTATGTTTTACCTGATGAAGGGGATCCTTTGTGACCCCGAAACGTTCGTTGTTTTCTACCACGATGCACGTCAATAAATAGACGTATTTTGCAAATTTGGAGTGCCGGTGTCTCTGCTTCCGCTCACGATTGTTACGGCTGCCACCCGTTGACTACCGCAGCACCCAATTCTTAAAGGGATTTACACGGTCAGGAGTGCGATGGGACTATGGACTAACCAGTTTTGATTAATTCCCCCTACTGTGTATTAAGGAGAAGGACCCCTACTGTGTATTAAGGAGAAGGACCCCTACTGTGTATTAAGGAGAAGGACCCCTACTGTGTATTAAGGAGAAGGACCTTGGGCGCGTATGCGTGAGGCTGCATAGCTCCATTGGTTGCTAATATAAAGACCACCAGAATCATAGCAACCAATAACGCAGAGAGACAAGTTCCCCATCAGGTCTGACTTTATGTTTTGGCAGGGGTGGATTTAATAACCTCTAGCAGCCATGGAGTCCACCGACTGCTGTCCAATGCCAAGGAACTAGTCCCTCAGAATCCTCATCAGGCTCCGCCCACCCAACAGCAAAACGCCTTGGCCGCTGCGTCTGTCATGGTGATAGGTGCAGTAGCTGGGAAAAAGCTCAGTAATGCTGAGCCTGTGATTTTATCAGGCTCAGAGTTATTGAGCAGTACTGAGAATGGAGTGTCTGGTATGGACAAGCCTTAGTGCCGGCCTAAATGCAACTAATTCATGTACTGCTAACAGGTACGCAGATCTGTTACAGGCAGAGACATGTATCCTCAATGCGCAACAGGATTCTAAAGAGTGTCTCATTCCAGGGATTGTATTCTGGTAACTGCATGATAATGTATAATAAATACATTCTTCTTGTCATTTGCTTTCTACAACAACATACAGCCATTGACACATTTTCTAGCACCCTTCCAGCTCATTGAAACAATGCTTCATCATCCTGAAAAGTGATGGAATCGAAAGCAATCGTCTCATGGATACCCGCATGCCTTTAGTACGTCATAGAGTAAAGCAGAGAAAGTGTAAAAAGAAATAGATGATTGCTTATTCCACAAAGATATTATAAAATGGTCTGGACAGATTTGTTGGTACCCCCTAGAAAGCATTATAAATAATTGGATCACAGTGATATTTCAGACTAACTGTTTTCTGTAATTAGCATCACACCTTTTCAGTCCGGTAATCAGTCTCTCTGCCTATTTGAATGCACAAAAGTAGTGGCTCTGCTGCTTGGCATCACCATGTGCACCACGCTGAACATGGACCAGAGAAAGGAAAGAAGAGAGTTGTCTGTGGAGATCAAAAAGAACATGATAGACCAGCACGTCAAAGGTAAAGGGTATAAGACCATCTCCAAGCAGCTTGATATTCCTGTGACTATAGTGCAAATGTTATTATGAAGAATTATTTGTATTTTCTACTGCTATAGACACTATAATTGAACACGCCTGAGGAAGGGACCCCGAGTGGCCCTGAATCCAGCCCTGTGCCTCTCCTGCCTTTCCATTGGCCCAGCTCTGTGTATGCTACCTCTCTTGTTGATATCTGGAGTCTGAAATCCTTTTTAAAATATTCAAGTGCTTTATCTTTTTCCTTGTTCAGCATATACAAATACACACTTGGCTTGCATTAAGATATGCAGCAAATTATATGAAAGGGTCTTCTTGTTCAGACTCTTCTTTTACAGTAGATTGGAATAGCAAAGGTTCCCCTATGACCGGACAATTACCGCTGCTGTATCATATGACCCGACAGGTGCTGATTAGTAGTCTATTGTTCCAAAAAACCAACAAACCTAAGCAACTCATTACCTTCTTCCTGTACCCATGTGATGATGATATTATTAAACAGTTCCGGACATTGGGAAATGCTATTTGAAGCTGTCCATGGAAGTGCTGAGTCACAGCTACTTGTCTCCTTGAACTCATTTGTCTTATGTACTTTGTAGAGGTAGCGGTGGATTAAACCGGGTTGTTGTGGATAAAAAAAATAACACATGATTTCACACTGAGCAGTAATAACAAACACAGTACATTGGAAGGAATAAAATGTTGTACAGTTGTAATGAGAGCATGAGGTCTGAAGGGTTATCAGCATCTGTTTCTCAGTGCCTTTTTGCTCTTTGCCTTGCTTGTCTGATATGTTTTTGTTCACTGGCTGCTAAAAAATGTTCTCCATAGCTAGGCATAATGAGACAAGCTGTGATTCTCCTCTCTAGGAATCAGTGCAATGAACTTGCTTTTTTTGGAGAATGTTATTAGGTTAGAGGAGAACTATGAGGTGAGTGATTTCCACTCATCCTCATAGTTAGAGCCGACCTGTGACATTGGAACTGTCACACGTCGGCTCTCTAGATCGGGAAGTAAGCGAACACATACCGTCGCTTGCTCCCTCCCCGATCATCTGCCTGCAGAGAGCGGTGACTGTCCGTTACTGCTCCCCGTAGGGATTCCCCCTCTCTGATCCTCCAGCGCTGACCGGAGGAACGGATGGGGGAGGGGCAGGCACAGCTGGCTCTGCCTCTAGATAGGCAGAGCCCGCTGTCAATCAGCCAGCTGTACAGTATTGTCTGGATCCGTCCCGGCTACAGCACTCTCAGCCTAGATGAACAGCCTAGATGAACAGTGATAACAGCATTCAGAGTTATCAATAATTATACTGCACACTTTAAGATCTTTTCTCCTGTTACCCATTTGTCGAAAGCATTAGTGGTAAATAAGTTTTATCCTTCCAATGTCCTATTTTACAGTGTTGTTTCCTGCCTTTGATGTTTTGGAAGCACTAGCATCAATCTACCGGTAAGGATAAGGGGAATAGAGAGTTTCCGGATAAGTGAAACTCTGCAAAATCTTCTCTTTAATCAGAAGATTTTGCAGAAATGCTTTGGAGTAAGTAGGAATGGCAAAGTCATGGTGGTTTGGGTGAAATGGCCTATAATTGGCTCCTGATGGTTGCAGAAGCAACTTTTAACTATACTGGACATGCAAAAAAAATACATAAATAAATAACTATGGTCCCTGTATTAGCTTTTTTTTTTTTGAATCAGAAGTCAACTTTATTGAACATATGCATGGTACAATGGTACAATGGTACAGGGAGGCTCCGCCTCAACATCATGACAGCATCCCCATAAACAGTCAGGGGTGTAGGGTGCATACATATAACATAATGCATACAATATGGATAGGAGGGGGGTTGATCATCTCAACGAAAAAAAGAAAGGAACAGTGGCTCGTCACAAAAGCCAACATTGATGTGATTCGAGCATTGAAAGAAAAATTATCAAGGAGCAAAAACGGTGCACCATAGAGGCAGGTAGGAAACGTAGCGTTCGCCTCAAGTTGCTTTGTACAGCATAACTATCGGAAGAGATATTGGCACTTACATTTGGCATAGTTTCTTAATACATAAAAACAGATGTATAGAGCTAGGTAAGTGCTCGGTGTCTAGGAAAAGGGCAAGGATAGGGAAAGAGAAGACAGGCACGGAGCGGCAAGGCGGGCATGTGGGGTGGGGTGAGGGAGAGATGAAAAGGACTAGCAGCATGGAAGAGCCAGGGGGTACAGGGGGTATGAAGGGTGGGTGTGGGTCAGACGCCTAGGGCGTATGTCTAATGAAACCGCTCAGGGGGGCGTTGCGTGCATGACCCGATGGTAGGCATCCGTACCTTGGAAGAGGGCCCAGAGTCTCCAGGTGGACCGGAAAAGCTCCTCGGTATTCCGGAGCGTGGAGGTGAGATCCTCCAATAGGTATGTCTCGTCAACCTTAGTGAACCAAGAGCTAAGGGTAGGGCAACTAGTTTGTTTCCATAGTAGTGGAATGCACTGGCGGGCAGCATTCAAGAGGTGCCGAGACAAGGATTTTTTATATTTCCCAAGAGACATATTGTTTAAGTGCAGCAAACATGCCGTGGGGTTGTCTGTCAGATCCACCATTGCCAGGTCCTTCAGGGTGGCAGTCACCCCAGCTTTAATGTCCTACTTCTTCACAGAAAAACAAAGTGAAAAAAACACAAAAAATGTGCATTAATATTCAACTACACAAAACAAGGGGAAAAATGAACACTAAATGAATTAAACTAAACTACTCTA
>NW_017307404.1:155064-157331 GCF_000935625.1 Nanorana parkeri | reverse complement strand
AAAAGAGTAGATTTTTTTTCAAGCAAAGTGACATTAAACTCAAGAATTAAATCTTAAAAATGCATTAAAGTATCCTAACTGAGCTTGGAGCAGTGGCCACTTTACAACGCATACAGGGACCATGGGGAACAATAGTAGCCATCCTCCAGAAGTAAGGACAGTGTCAGCACCAACTCAGAGATGATTGGAGGATCTACAGCCGAGTGATACACAAATAAGTTACATTTATGTTAATTGTTAGGGAACTTGAATGCATTCTTAGGGCTCTTTCACATGTGCGTTGAGAATTTACCGCACGATAGGGAACTCATTAACACGCCTATAGTGTTAACAAGGCATTCGGCAGGCGTAAAAAACGCTTGAAAAATGCCTTGCCCCCCCCAAAAAAAATATAAAATAATTATACATTTTTTTAAAAATGTAAACAAAGGAAACGTTTTTAAAAAGCTGCGTGGGGTCCCCCTCCCGATCCATACCAGACCCTTTAGGTCTGGTCAGAAAGGTAAGAGGGACTTCCCAAGTTAAAAATTAAAAAAAATGCTGCAAGCACTATTTTGTTTGGACCGAACCACAGGCATAATGTGCCTTGCATTCCTGTGCGGCCGATAGCATTGCGGCCGGAGGGTGTGGCTACGGTGCCATTCACTTCAATGGACTGCCACACACCCTCCTGCCCCACAACATTGTGAGTCGGCCGCTATGTGATGCAGTGCGCTCTGGCCAGAATCGGGTGTGTGGTGTGAACGAGGCCTAATTGTTACTTTTGTATGACCATTTTGCCTGTAACAGGAAGTGGAAAAATATCAAGTTTACCACAATCATCCCTATCTATCACATACATAACATGGAGATAAAAATGTTCTAGTCTAAAACCAGATTCATGACAATGACAGTCGCTAATTCAGCAGATATCAGTGACATGAATAAAACAGGAGTTAATACATTCAGGATTATGTATTACCAATGACTGGCAACATTTGAGTCAGTCATGTAATCTTTACATATACTGCTCAGTGAAGACCTGATAAAAGTAAACTTGTCTGTTACTTTCTAACCAATTTCTGAGAAACAATCACAATGGTTAGGGGACACGGCAATATTGGCAACCAAGACAATTCTGCAACTTAGTTTACAGTGTATGTATCTTAGGAGTGGTGCTGAAAGTGTAACTGTATCTTTATGAAAACCACCACTCTCACTCTCCATGCAAAATACAAAAATGATATCACAAACGTAGTAGTTTATATACAAACAAAGACCCACACACTGCCAATTGTGAAAATGCAGTAAATCATATAAGATCCGTACAGTGAACATGGTATAACGTTGTTCACTTTAAGGTCTGTGAAAAGGACGAGGGGGCACTCTTCGCTTTTGGAGGAAAAAAGGTTTCACCTCCGCATATAGAAAGGCGTTTTCACAGTAAGAGCTGTGAAATAGGCTTCCCATCAGGAACTAGTTAACTATATTAATATTTTAAGTAATAACACTAGAGATTGTTGATCCAGGGAATATCTGATTGTCATAGGGGGACCAGGAAGGATTTTTTTGCCCTGTTAGAACAAATTGAACCATGCTTCATGAGGTTTTTGTTTGCCTTCCTCTGGATCAACTGTGGGTATAGGGTTTTTTTCTGAGGTTTTTTTCTATTATCTAGATGGACTTGTGTCTCTTTTCAACTTTCTCTTTAACTTTGTAACTATATGCAAACCCTTTGTAAAAGTTCCACTTCAAAATACATAACTTGCATAGATGAACAAAATTAAAGGAGAATTATGAGATGTGCAAAGACTAAAAATTGGTTTTGGATGAAATCAACAGAAACGAAAAACAAATTTTTATGCTATTGCGAACTAGGCCACTAGCGCATTCTGCGCATGTGCACCGCCATCCTGGCGGCGGGCACATGACGTCACATGACGCCGTGTGTGCACAGCGTAGGGTGATGTCACACACCTTTTGGGAGGGCACAATTTTCTGTTCTTGCCTCGGGTGCAAAAGGAGCTAGCTATGGCTTTGCTACAGCCTCCAGATTCTCTGAGCAGACCACACATCGTTGCTTTACCCAGACCCTACAGCTACTAGATAATCAATCCACAGCTCTGAGATGGATTGATGCATGCTGCACTGGGGCGGCCTGTGCGGGCTGGCTGCCGGAACTATAACTTAATTATTGGGAGCCACAGGTCCTGATATTACTCTGCAGCATTAATAAAATAGTCCCTTGTCTCCCTGAGCTCTGGGAGGGGACCAGGACCTGGTGGTGC
>NW_017307404.1:137548-155026 GCF_000935625.1 Nanorana parkeri | reverse complement strand
GTCAGGGGAGAGGTTCTGATGTGAAGGGGGGGCTCGCATATGAAAGGGGGGCTCTTATGTAAAGAGGGGGGCTCTGATGTGAAAGGAAGGGGCCTCTGATGTGATGGGGGATCCTAATGTACAGGAGGGATTCTGATGCGAAAAGGAGAACCCCACATTTTTGTGTTTTTGCATAGGCCCCCCCTTAAAATTCACACCAGACCCCTCAGATAAGGGTCTGGTATGGATTTTGGAGGGGCTACACGTCTTTATTTTTACATTTCTCTAGACATTTTTATTAGAGTTTATTAGTGCCTAAATATTTTGCACACTTTTAAAGGATGCCGTGAAAAAAGGTTGAGAAACGCTGCCTAAAAGTGAACAGGCAGTTAGTTCAGTTAGTAGTATGCAAAACACTCTCATTTTTTTCTCATCAATCTCATTACAATAGATAGCATGGATGGGAATATACTTGTACAGTTGAGGAGAAAACCTGCATATATTTTTTGTGTCCCCAATTAAACAGCAGAAAGGAAACAAAGATTTGCATTTTAGAGTTTTTTGGGTTTTTTTAACAGGTAGAGCACTTTATAATTTTTCTCAGAATCCCGGAATACTGAGAAACCGATAGTACAGTATATTCCACGGAGGAATGTAGAGATAACAAGGCTTCCCTTGAGTAGATACAAGTGAGCATGAGAGCAGTTCTTGAAATTAAATGTTAATTGGTCCCTGACATTCAAATACAAAACTGGACATAGTTCAGCAAGTATAATAAAAATGATATCCATACATGCTTAAAATTGGACCCAAACCTACACATTTTGAATTGAAGTATTCTAGCACACAATTTCCAACTTTTTTAGGAGGCTAAGTAATTTTAGTTTTGGCGAAAAAGTAGATAAATTGTTATTTTTGTCTTGAACTGAGCAAAACATTTAATAAATCCATTGAACTTGTCACATCACTGCCAAAAAGTGTCACATTCTGCAAGCATATGTCAAGGCTCTCTCAAAATGGGATGAAAAGCACATTTTAATGTAAGAATTGTTGAGCTATCTGAAACTCTCCAGACACTTACTGACATCAGTAGCAGGAAAATTGTATATTGCCCAATGACCCAGTCCTCTTGAATGGTCAGTCCTGGACACACCACTAACATTAGCTAGTTTACGGAATCTACTCAATTCATGTCCAGTTAAGGACTTTCATCAATGTGATCCCAACCATTTGAAGGAATGCTTGATACCTTGTCAACTTGGAATGCATTGTAATCAGTGGCGTCACAAGGGGGGTGCGTCGGGGTGACACCATTGCAGGGATGACACCAAAATGACTGACAGTCATTTTGGTGTCCCCCCCTCTAAAAAGTCAGGCACTCGGGTTATGGACCGAGAGCTCGGCAGTGTCAGGAGTGAGGAGGGGACCCGGCGGCATGCCTCATTCCGCCGGGTGAACGTCCCCTCCTCTCTCTGCCAGCATCCATCACCAAGATGGCCGCGCATGCCTCGGGACGCCCCTGATTGTAATGTGTGTGTTTGAGGTCTTAAGCTGGCCATACACGGCTTGAATTTCAGCCCATTCCTGCTGTAAGCACCATCCGGCTTGAAAAGTTTCAATTGAATAAGGAGCCATGTGAAAAATTGTCGTCCCAACATCGACTGCATCCAGCCACAGGTGGCAGTTGCTTGAATACAGTAGCCAGCATTGGAGATAACTCCATCCACACTGTTTAGCATGGATGGAGAAATTGACTGATTCCTCCTGTGTATAGCTACCATTATGAGTGAATCCTAATATCCAATGCTGTTTGTTTTTACTGATTTGACTGCTTAAAATACATAATGTACAGACAGACAGTAATTATTTATTTCTGGTAACACTTTGCACTCAAGGCTCGATTCACATATAGCGTTTGCTTTTCCCATGCAGTCTTCTGCATACGCTAAAATCTTTCATCTGGACAGATTCCGCTCGTTTGCAGGTACTAGAAAAGCCACAAATGTGCGGAATCCGTCAAAAAAATTGCGCTTGGAATATTGTATTAGCCACGCAGTTACGCACTGCACACCCGCCAGAAAAGTCTGAATAATGCTCATTAAAGTGCATTGGTTTTTATTTTTAGAGCGGTAGTTTCGGCGGTACGAATACGCGCAGACAATTGCTCCTGTGTGATTGGAGCCTTCGTTTGGAAATTATAATATTCCCTTAAAGGATTGCTTCAGCTCATTCATATGCAGGGATTGGTCTGTCAGATGATGCTGTAACATCCTAAGGGGGTGATTTATAAATCATCGCCCCAGAGATATGCTGGCCAAATTCAGTTTGCATGGCACAGATGGAGCCGAGGTGCAGAGGAATTTCCTCAGACCCAACTAATGGCGAGAATGCCATATGAATGGCATTTGGCTGGTGTATGTCTGGGCAGATGATTTATAAATCATCCACCAAGTGTGTTACTATCTAGAGTTTAATCTAACCATTTCAGAAAGGAAAAGTCCTGCGCCATTTATGAATATAATTAAATTTTTTTGTTCATTTACGGCAACACTATTAAAAATTGATCACAGCCAATCTTCTGTTTTTGAAGCTTAATTCAGACCCATGTACTGTGAAAAATGCCATGATGTACTGTGCACAGTAACGCAAAGCACTTTGTGTAGTGTGTTGCAGTGTCATTAATTTAGAATAAAGTAATTGCAAAGCACCCTTTCTGCAGTGCACCACAAAGCACATACCTCAAATACATATTGAGCCTGCCAGTCAAAGTCTACCTCTTCCTCCACCAGAGTGTGTCCACCTCCACTCTTAACGGAACAAATTGCTGGAAACCTTGGCGCATCCACCTCCACACAGAGCACTCAGGGCAGCTTTCCAAATTGTATGACCTGCTTAGAAAAGGTCATACAGTGCTTAGCAATTATTAGAGGGTATCCAGCAATCTCTCCACAGGAACCACCCCCACTGAAACATCCGGCTCTACTGCAATCTTCCACTCCAGAACAAGATAAAGAAGCGCCTCCACTCTTGGCAAGTTACACACCATGAAAAAGCAAGAAAAGGCACTCCAAATCACGCAGATTATTTAAAATGTATTACATATAAACATATCAAAACATCCCCTTCTAAAATCAAGTAGAACAACTTGCATAACCTCAAACGACACGTAACCGTTTGTGAGCCCCCTATGTAATAGCAATAAAGTTAAATGATAAAAAATGTTTTCATAAAATAAACATAAAAACACCCCCCAAAAAATTCCCCTCCCCCACGTACACACACATATTAATAAAAACACACATCCAGTGCGTCTACGTACAAAAACGACAATTGCACCACATTAGGTATCCAGACATCTCAACTCTCCCGGACATTCCAGGAGTCTCCCACTATAAGATAGCGGCTCCCAGACACCCGGGAAAGAATCATTTTATCCCGGAAAGGTTTACTCTGCTATGTCTAGTAGAGTATAATAGCCAATAGCAAGCTGGCTATTGCACCCGCCCAGTGCTGCTGTCAATCAGCAGAGGTGGACCTGAAGTCTTTTTATTCTAAAAAAAACAGCAGATAGCAAGAGAAGCATTAGCTCCCGTGCTATCTGCCATCATTTCATTTCAGGGGGGTGTCCTCTCCCCCCTCCTCCCCCCCCCCCACGGATGGGGGGGGGGGCACCTCCCTGAAATGACTTTTTTCAGGTTGGGATGCCTGGGTATCACTTGCATATATCAGTGTGGCAGCACTAATTCTAAGGCCATTATTCATGGTTATCCCTAAGCAGATAGCCTGTAAAAGCTTTTTAAACATCGCTTATAGACAATTTTGGGTATCGTAGGTTTTCACCATATCACAGCGCATGCAATTCGATGCTTGACATGTTTGTTATCTATTTGTTAACATCCTCTTGAGAAGTGCAACCTCCTCTCGAAAATGTAGGTTTGATAAACAGTTGCGCTAATATCATGTGACATAAAAAATTGGACCTGCCACCATTTTATTCTATAGGGTCTCTGCTTTCAAAAATATATACTTCTGGGGGGTTAAGTAATCTTCGGGCTAAAAATGTGCATTTTAACATGTGTGCCAAAAAAAAAGCAAGAACAGCGCTGGCAGCGAGAGGGTTAAGAAAGGAGTACAGCGTGTGCCATTTGGTGAATGAGATGGAGCTAAATGATCATTTATGTTGCAAAGAATACCCAATCATGTGGAAGGGAAATAAAATAAAAAAATGTTTTTGCTTTCACATGGTTGGATGATTGAAGTTAGTTTTATCTCATTTGCTAAGCTAAGTACAATGTTACTTTGCAAAGTAAATTTGCTCTACTCCTTTAGTAAATCAACCTCAATGTATACACATTTATGTACTGTATGCCTGAATGCAACATGCACTACAGACACTAAAAGGGGAAATATGCTCAGTAAACTCCACTCCCTGGCCCCCAAAAAAGTCACCCCCTGGATTTAGTAAGAAGGTAAGAGTTTTCTATTAGATAATTTATCTAGGTTAAGGATGGTTTTGTCCCCAAAAATGAGGCCACTTGCCTACCTGAATAGCTTACCTGAATATTCTGAATGGCCAGGTTTTTGCATCATCATCATATCATCATATTCCAACATGGCAATGCGAGTATTCATCGAATTCATATTGTGAAAGAGTGGTACAGGGAGCACGAGGCATCATTTCCACACATGGATTGGCCACCACAGAGTCCAGACCTTAACCCCATTGAGAATCTTTTGGATGTGCTGGAGAAGACTTTACGCAGTGGTCCGACTCTCCCATCATCGCTACAAGATCTTGGTGAAAAATTAAGTCTGGACGGAAATAAATGTTGTGACATTATATAAGCTTATTGAAACAATGCCACTGGAATGTGTCCCGTGATCAAAGCTAAAGGTGGTCCAACGAAATATTAGAGTGTGTGACTTTTTTTTTTGGCCAGGCAATGTGTTTACAGGTGAAATTCCAACCTCAAAACAGGTAACTCTGTAATTATGTTTTTCTGTAGCTTTTTCCACATCCTTATCGCAGTGTCTGTGAAATTTGTACCAGTACTAGTCAGTTACTAGGAAAAATAAAATAACTCATCAGGGTTTATTTAACAGCATGATGTAAAGAAAAATGTATGTGTTATCTCATAGCAAACTCTTGTTGTATTCGTTCCTGTAGTTGAATGTGTGTCTAATACAGCCCTAATCTCATCCAAGGTTCTGTGGAACCCAATGGGTCCTCCAGAGGTTGCTGAGGCTGAATTGAGCAGATATGATCTCCCACCTGCCTGTATAGTTCTGGCACCAACATTACTCAGCAGAGCCAGCAGTATTGATCCGGTGGAGCCTCTCTTTTTCTCTTTGATAACTAACCACTGAAACCAATGATCTATAGCTGTCTGTAATGGTGCAGTCTTATCACTGACCAAATTGCCAGAAATATTTTTGTATAGAGCAGGGGTATTATAAATGATCTTCTCTGGGTGCCAGATAGTCTAAGTATGCCCTATTTTATTATTATTTTTTATTTATTTATCTACTACTTACTGATCTTGCCACAAAATAAGATCTGTTGCATAAAAATAGGTCAATTGAAGTTGAAGAAATTGTATGAAAATAACCAACCGCTCAGTGTCTGCAACCCCCCTCTGCCAATCCCTCCACTGGCTTCCACTCGCCCAAAGGATATAATAAAAAATATTAACAACCACTTATAATCACCATCCACAACTCTGCCCCCGCTAAATCTCAAACCTTGTCTTAAAGTATCACCCTAACTGTCCCCTCTGCTCTTACAAAGAGCTCCTGATATCCAGCTCCCTCGTCAACTCCACCCATGCTTGCCTCCAGGACTCATGTAGAGTCTCTCCCATCCTCTGGAACTCTTTACCACAACCTGTCCATCCAGTGGCAGACCTAAGGAACAAAGGTCCCTGGTGCAAGAATTTTTTTGGGGCCCCCCCCCAAAAAAAACCCAAGCCCCCCAATCCACACCCGCTGAAGCAACCACAAAATAAAGTTGGAAAAATTTTAAAAAATAATAGATCAAAAATATATTTATTTGAACATAACATGTCTCCAGGCAGTGCAGGACCTCACAGCAAACGAAACTTTTAAAAAATGCCTCCTTCAATGATTGCGGACCTACCCCATAAGGCTGGGGTGGGTGGAAGGGCACGTAGTTCGATTCAGTCCTGGCCCCTCTCCCCCAGACTCATGCAGTAGGTACCCTGCTGGCGGCACCCATCCATAATGCAGCACCTGGGGCACATGCCTCCCCTGCCCCCCTTCCCTAGTTTTGACCAAGGGTATCGGTGCATCCGTATTTACAGCAATGCAGAATGGCACAGGCTATAGAGGACTACACATCCCAGCAGGGAAAAAAAAACCTGTGTCTGTGTGCTCATGCGGCTGCTTGCTGGGTCCTCACAGCCGGCCAAGGCTGTGTGAATGGATGATCCGACACTCCCGGCGCAGAGACAGGGGGCTATCTGGCGGCTGTCTAGCCCCACCATCTCTGCGCAGGGACTGTGCTGGGCCCCCCCCAGGCTTGGGCCCTGGTGCTGCACCAGCGGTAGGTCCGCCCCTGTATCCATCTATCTCCTACTCTGATTGCTTTTAGGCGATCCCTAAAGACTAATCTCTTTAGGGAAGCCTATCCCACATCAAACTAAACACTGAACTATCTCTCTCTCTTAGGCCCCATTCACACCTATGCGTATTGTAATATGCGCGTCTGTCGCGCGACCGTCACACGGTTTTTTTACCGCGATTCGACTTGGCAGTATCTAAATGGAAAACGCCCTACAAAACGGACCAATACGCAGCAAAAACGCTCCGGGACCTTTTCATGCGTGGCCCGTTTTGTAGTGCGTTCGGGACGGGCGGAAATACGGACAGGTGGGAACGATACCATTGACTACAATGCTATTTATTTTTTTTGACCGTTTTGTAGAGCGTTCATCGAGCGTAGGACGCGCTACAAAATGGTCAGGTGTGAATGGGGCCTAAAACAATTCATCCCCACATAGCTACCACCTTATGTATCAAATGTCCCTCCCTTTTAGATTGTAAGCCCTCAGGGGCAGGGCCCTCCTTACCAGCTTGTCTGGAATTGTATTGTAATTGTAATGTCTTCCTTATATTGTAAAGCGCTGCACAAACTGTTGGCACTATATAAATCCTGTATAATAAACATAATAATAATAACATTGTTAGGAAACTGGTTGCATGGATGGGTCCAGAGAGTAGTAATAAATAATTAATTCTCCAAATGGTCTGAGGTTGGGATTATTATTATTTGTGTATCACTCGGCTGTAGATCCCCAAATCATCTTTGAACTGGTGCTGACCCAGTCCTTCCTTCTGGAGGGTGGCTACTTTGGTTCCCCATGGTCCTTGTGTGTGTTGTAAAGCAGCTACCACTCCAAGTTCGCTCCCGTGATGGACTACAATCTCAATACAAATTAGTGCACTAAACAGATTGTAGTCTGTCACGGGTGTGAGCTTGGAGCTGTGACTACTTTACAACACACACAGGGACCATGGAGAACAAAAGCAGCCACCCTCCAGAAGGAAGGACAGTGTCAGCATGAATTCAGAGATGATTTGAGGATCTACAGCCAAGTGATTCAGAAATAAGATACATTTTTGTTAATAGTTAAGGTACCTAAATGCATTTTTAACATTTAACCCCTAAGTTTAGTGTCACTTTAATTTGTTTATTAATGATATTGAGGTTGGAATTAAGAGATCAATTTCAGTGTCTGCTGATTATACCAAGCTATAATCAGTAGAGAAATACATTCAAAAATATATAAAAATACAGAGAAATACATTCGGAAAAGCATGTAGCGTTGTTATGTAAAGACCTTGATAAATTAGAGGGTTGGACAGCTAAATGGCAGATGAGGTCCCATATTGAAAAATGAAAGTTTATGCACTTGGGTGCAAAAATACGCATGCAAAATACTTCTTTTGGGAGTGCCTCCTGTGGGAGAATCAGCAATTTGAAAAGGATCTGATGGCGTTTGTAGATCACAGATTTAGTGATGCCAACTTGCAGATAAAAAAAAGCTAGCACTATACTCACATATATACTATATATAAAAAAAGGCATATACCCCTTTATAAAAGGTTCTGCCTCATCTAGAGTATTCTGTTCAGTTTTGGTCACCAATCCTCTGGAAGGATGTCCTTGAACTAGAAAGAGTTCAGTGAAAGGGAAGAAATTAGTAAGGGGGTTGGAGAACCTTAGCTATGAAGAACGATTATAAAGATTACACTTTACACTGCGTAGAAGAGACAGGGAATACGATCACAATGTACATATATATCAAAGATGATTATAGCAAAAATGTAATCATATGTTTACTTATTATGTTTAAATTACGTGTGATTTGTAATAGATCTCTGTCCCTGGACGCATCTATCCAGTATCCAGGGACAGTGATCTATTTCAAACCCAATGTAATCGTATCACATACAATTACATGCAAACTGCAGCTTACAGATGCGGCCGCTGTCACCAAGGTCATTAACTTCAATGGATACTGCGGCTGCTGCTAAATGTGACAATTGCTATTCCTGCAGCAAATCTCAAATCACAGTGTGAATGAAGCTTTACTGAGAGTGCTAATAAATTCAAAAATATTTCAGATGGCTTTCACAGGGAGCATGATATAGAGGGCTATGGTTTTACCTCAAGACCCAAATTTAGACACACACACACATATATTCACATAACTTAAGTTAATGGACCCGTGTCTCTTTTCAACCTTATCAGCTATAACTATGTAATGTATCACGATCTGTAGATATAATAATTTTTAGCAGTGGTTTCCAGAGAAATTAAGATCATTCAAAGGCCCCCCCAGGGTAAAAGAGTTGAGAAAAGCTGAGATAGAATGTAAAATGTGCTCTGTCACAAAGTCTATGCCAGTTAGAATATGAATTTTCCCTATAGCAACCCCAGAGAATATTATGCTTCTTTGCTAATAATATCGCATGTGAAATTATGCAATCAGCAAAATTCCAGTGATGCAATCCGGCTGTAGGAAACGTAGTTGAGGATATAAAAAGCAGTGGGAAGGAGGAAAGGGAGCACAACACTGTAATAGTAAGCTGAACGCAGAAACAAAAAAAGAGTTTAGAAAGAATAGTGGAAAAGGGAGAACTGGGAACAACTCAGCCCAGGGGAGGAGCAGCTGTATGTGGCTGGAGAAGCTCTATATCCATTCTAGGATTGCATGGCTTGGCACAGACAGCACACTGAGCAGTGACAGGCGAGAAGCTCTACTATATTTCCGGTACATGCCAGAATATTGTAAGTAACTAAACACACCAGCTGTGTCAGCACTATATGCCTAAGGTTAGCAGTATCATCCACATGGATGAGAAAAATGTGGAAATGCTGAAATATATTCATTCTTTATGAGGGCCTGTATGTTTCTACTCATTGTATGTTATCTTACAATAAGCTAGTCTTAGAATGATTGTACTGTTTATACTGATATAGAATATATTCATTTATATTTAATACTTTACCATTGGCTATCTGTATTATACAATAGTAATCTTGTGTTTTATCATTTTGTTCCTGGGATTTGACAGAACACAAATTTACTAGTTCTTTATGATTATTATAGTTTTAAAATGTATTCTTTTTTGAGAAATGCAAGTGAGACTGGATGCTGCTGATATCTAAGCACTGTAACATGAACAAGACATTCTACTGGCATGACAGCCAGGCATCTCCGAAGGTATTAAAGCCAAAGACAGCCAGGCAAATAGCATTTGTAGACACACATCAGCTGTGGCATTCTACACATTTTTGTCAGATTAGGTTTTTCTGTTCACACAGAAAACACTGTGACATGTGTTGTGCATTGGTACACTGAGGTGCCATTCATTCTTAAAGTGTATGTTACCCCAAAAATTACTATCACATTTAAGTGTCTGCTTTTCATTTTGTTTTTGGTTAATCTGTCCTAATAATTTTTTTTTATTCTTTCATTGCTTATAAATACCTGGGGATCCTGCTGGTTCTCCTTCTGCCCCTCTCCAGTCTGACTACACCAAGCGTAGAAGCAGATCCGTGTTGGTGTGGTCAGTTTGTATATCTATGTTCCTCCTTGGAGATACAGGATGCAGTGAGCATGCACAGCGTGCCTGTGTCTCCTGTAGTTAGTTTAGAGTCGCACTACTGAAATAAGTCAAAGTGATTATGGTTAGAAACCAATATTTTCTATATAACAATGTAATTTTGTTGTATTGCGTTCACATTAATGACACCCCAACCCACCTTGCCAGTGGACATACCTTGCAGTGCACCACTTGCAAGGTAACACACTACCATATGTTGTAGTGCACTGCATTGAAAAAACGACACGCACCTATTCTGGTGCATTCTGGTGCATTAGGTAGCCCATTACAATAAATGGACTGGCCCTAACACACTGCTTATTTACGTTAAACACACTGCAACTCTGTGAAGCCAGCATTAAAGGAGAACTATGAGGTGAGTGCTTTTCACTGACCTCATAGTTCTAGCCGACCTGTGACAATGAGACTGTCACAGGTCGGCTCAGTAGAGCGGGAGGTGAGCGAACACATACCGGTGTTCGCTCACCTCTCGATCCTGTCACGGCTCTCTGCCGTGATAGGGGAGGGGCTGGATTCCCCCCTCCCCGCTCAGATCCGCCATCCCCAAAAATTACTATCACATTTAAGTGTCTGCTTTTCATTTTGTTTTTGGTTAATCTGTCCTAATAATTTTTTTTTATTCTTTCATTGCTTATAAATACCTGGGGATCCTGCTGGTTCTCCTTCTGCCCCTCTCCAGTCTGACTACACCAAGCGTAGAAGCAGATCCGTGTTGGTGTGGTCAGTTTGTATATCTATGTTCCTCCTTGGAGATACAGGATGCAGTGAGCATGCACAGCGTGCCTGTGTCTCCTGTAGTTAGTTTAGAGTCGCACTACTGAAATAAGTCAAAGTGATTATGGTTAGAAACCAATATTTTCTATATAACAATGTAATTTTGTTGTATTGCGTTCACATTAATGACACCCCAACCCACCTTGCCAGTGGACATACCTTGCAGTGCACCACTTGCAAGGTAACACACTACCATATGTTGTAGTGCACTGCATTGAAAAAACGACACGCACCTATTCTGGTGCATTCTGGTGCATTAGGTAGCCCATTACAATAAATGGACTGGCCCTAACACACTGCTTATTTACGTTAAACACACTGCAACTCTGTGAAGCCAGCATTAAAGGAGAACTATGAGGTGAGTGCTTTTCACTGACCTCATAGTTCTAGCCGACCTGTGACAATGAGACTGTCACAGGTCGGCTCAGTAGAGCGGGAGGTGAGCGAACACATACCGGTGTTCGCTCACCTCTCGATCCTGTCACGGCTCTCTGCCGTGATAGGGGAGGGGCTGGATTCCCCCCTCCCCGCTCAGATCCGCCAGCGCTGACTGGCGGAACGGACAGGGGAGGGTACAGCTGGCTTTGCCTCTAGATAGGCAGAGCCAGCTGTCAGTCACGCATAATTGTCGGGATCCGCTTCAGCGTCTCAGTATACCGCGAGCTACAGCTCACGGTATACTGAGCCTAGGGTAACGGGAGGATGCTAGTTTGTGTCCTCCCGTTACCCTAAGGAGAACTATGGGGAAAAGCCTTAACCCAATCATTCTCCTTTAAGGAGATATGTGTGCATGAACTCGGCACATCTAACTTAGGCTGTTAGATGAAAAAACATACATACTTTAGAGTCAAATCACTAAGATGTTATTATAACACCACTGCTTATTTTATCTTTTACATTCAGTTCACAAACATAAATGCCCCTTTATTACCATCCTGAAGCTGGTGTTTTGTTAAATGGTGCTAACACGTGTGCTAACATTTGTGAATTGACCTTTACATTGATTGTTTTCAATGGTTTGGATTCAATGGTTCAAGGGTTGATAATATAACACAGAGAGTTATAATAGCACATACAAAGCATGCTAAAGAAAGAATTGAATTCATCTTTGTGAGGTACAGTCCATAAGATGTGGTATCAAGGAAATGACAACTGAACAAGAGAAAATCACTTTGTGAATTGAGCCTTTTGTATTTTAAAGTAAACCTTTTATTACCAGTAAGATTCCGAACAGGTTTAATCAGTACAATGAAGACAAGTATAAGGTACACATCTTTACATAACCCCTCTAGCTCTTGTGCAAAGAGAACACACAAAAGAAGCAGCGCTCCTCCATGGCTCAGGGAAGCAATGAGTTGAGTGCTTGCCGCTGTGAGCTGTCCTCGCTCCAATTATAGCCTATACACAGAGAAGAAAAGCTGGCCCATGAACAACAGATGAGCAGCTTTGAATGCAGACAGTTTGCATCCAGGGCTGCTCATTTGTCCCTAACTGCAGGTAATTGCTCCACTTGCAATAATGTGCCAACAGCCACAGACAGTGGTGGAGCTTGTCAGCCTGTCATTGATTTGTACAGGCTTCTTGGCTGTGGCTGATTGCAAACAACAATTACCTGAGATACCCGTCACAGAAATACTCTGATTGGCAGTGTATGACCCTAACCGTCCATGATGATGCCTTACACTATATAAATCCTGTATAATAATAAATAATATTTAAGAAGTGTTGAAAATGGCATCTTATTTTGGCCCTAGATGTTGGGCACTAACAGGCAATGGAGGAGCCATGAAGGTTTGGTGCATTGTACTGCTGCAGTCAGTCAAGTACATTAATGTTTCTGACGGGTTTGCTTTAAATTAAAATCATTGCATCACTCCCCTGTAGTTATGTAACAGCTAACTTGGAGTTTATGTACCTGCAGAAATGTTTGTGTCAGAACTAATTTTGTTCCCAAATAAATTAATGCAAAAGTAATTTGATGCTTCATAGAATAAGCTCAGAAGTTAGTAAAAAAAACCTGTACCCTGAGAAACACCAAAGAGCATTTTCGGACCACCTGGAGCCCTTGGGCCTTCTTCCAAATCACTGAACCTTATCTCCGTGTCATGACAGACCCTCTCTCATGGCCACTTTACACACTAATTACGAAAGTTGCCTTGACTCGCTTGCTTTGTTGGGGGGCTCTGGATCCCTGGAGGCCAGATGGCTCCCCCACATTGTTTTTCCTGTCCCCTCTTCACTCCCCAGATTCTGCTGTCCCCCCATACCCTCACACTCCATCTTTACTGTTCTCTCTTTCAGATTTTTCCTCTTAAACCCCATTTATAACCCATTTGTTACTAAAACCTATCATTTGTTATACACGTTCTCCTGAAACGGAGTATTATATATGCCATCCTGATTTTAGCGCTGACATATACATTGAATGAGAATGTGATGCAACTTTCACTTTTGTAAGTGGGTTACTACGAGTTCTTGAGAATCTAAGTTATGTTATATGACACTTGATGAGTTAACATTCCAATGTTATTTGCCATTAAATTTGTATTGTTTTACGGACAGATTATTATGTGATCTACAGCGATGTTGTTGTTTTGCATCTTCTTCAATAAAGATGTTTTGTAATTAATAAACAAAAAAACCTGTGCGGAAACAGACAGCATCATAAACCAATCTCAAATGCCAGCTGTATGTACCTGAAAGCGTAATGCATTTGTCAGGGGTGTATTTACAGATTATGGGGCCCTATGGTGACCTCCTTACTGTCATTTATCCTAATATAAAGTATGTCTATATGAGGGTGAGGTAGCAGGAGAGCTGTCAACATAGTGAGTACATTACTAGGGACCCCTGCTGTGGACAAAGGATCTCAGGGAAGACAGGAGGCATTGGTTCATACAGTATACATTTAACCTTCATTTTCTAGATAACTACAATGTCCTCAGTAGCTCATCGGTCTTTTTAAGCATCTCAGATCTCAGGACCTTAATGTAAATTCTAAACCTTTCCACTGCCACAGCAAGAAAGTGCTGAAAAAGGCGGTAAAGGAGAAAAAAAAAAAAGATGCTGTAGCAATATAAAAAAAAATTGCATAAGCATATTTTATATGGTGACATAATTGTTAGTTCTGGTGACCTACCCTACATGCAAATGTATTTAGACTGTGGCTTTTTTTTAATTGCAGAACTACAAACTACATCTTGTCCGTTTTACCTGAGTAGCCACTCTAGGATTTTTTACAGGCCAAGGAAGACTATGTTAGGTATGCATGGTTAATTTCAGTGCTAGCCAGGATGACCAGAAGCTCTGAGGACAATAAATCTACACTACTAAAAGAGCTAAACAGATTCTCCTTACTGCATAGCTTGCAAAAGGGATATGTGACTAGAGACAACAATTTTTTATTTCAATAATTTTTATTGAGTATTTAGTAGGGATCGGCCGCGATACCGAGTATTTGCATGGGTACTCGTACTCGTGCAAATGCTCTGATGTCCAAAACGAGTACCTGTGTCCGCCATCTTCCACCGCCGCACACAGCACACAGGACCGCGTCTGCATTCATGCAAGATGGCCGCGAACTCCTTCTCCACGGACAAACGGCCGAAACCAGACTCCGCCTTCAATTCCTCTGTCCTCACTCGTGATTGGTGGGGAAGCCTGTCAATCATCCAATCTGCCAATCAGCGTGAGAAGAGGCAATTCCTCTGTCCTCACTCGTGATTGGTGGGGAAGCCTGTCAATCATCCAATCGGCCAATCAGCGTGAGAAGAGGCCGGCATTGACAGATGACTAGGCTGTGACACGAGTGGATGAAGCAGACGGAGACGACGGAGAAGAAGGTTAGCAGCACTGCTGGGGCTGGGCACATATTTATTTCTGCATACCTGGCTGTATATTAAATTTTTTAATGTATAATATACAGCCAGGTATGCAGAATTAGATATAACTGTGCCACACTACAGGTGTGGGCTGGGCACAGGATGGCATAAAAAAAGTTATATCTGCCCCTTTAAGAAAAAGTATCGGTAATTGGTATCGGCGAGTACTAAAAAAAAAGTATCGGTACTCGTACTCAGACCCAAAAAAGTGGTATCGGTGCATCCCTAGTATTTAGACATAACAGGTACTCAAACAAATAAGGCACAGAGAAGTATCATCAGAGGAAATCGTTAAAAGTATAACATCAGTCAAACAGGATACAGTGCAATCACTAGAGGTACAGGGACCAGTGTAATAGAGACAACAATTTTGAAGTGTCCTCTTGTGTGTTAGTTCTTCTTGATAGGAAATGTTACAGGGCTACAGGGTCAAAGTCAATTGCAATCTCTGCAATCCTTAAAGGAGAACTATGGGGTTAGGGCTTTTCCCCATAGTTCTCCTAAGAGTAACAGCTTGCGGTATACTGGGACGCCGCAGCTGAAACAGATCCCGACAATTATGTCTGGATTCGCCCAGCTGCGTGAGTGACAGCTGGCTCTGCCTATCTAGAGTACCTGCCCCCTCCCCCGTCCGTTCCACCAGTCGGCGCTGGAGGATCGGAGCGGGGAGGGGGGAATCCAGTCACTCCCCTGTCACGGCAGAGAGCCGTGACAGGATCAAGAAGTGATCGAATGCCGGTATGTGTTCGCTCACTTCCTGATCTACTGAGCCGACCTGTGACAGTTTCATTGTCACAGGTCGGCTAGAACTATGAGGATGAGTGAAAAGCACTCCCCTCATAGTTCTCCTGTAAAGGAGAACTATGAGTTGAGTGAAAATCCATCACCCTCATAGTTCGAGCCGACGTGTGACAATGAAACGGTCACACGTCGGCTCAATAGATCAGGAAGTGGGTGAACACATACCGTTGCTCGCTCACTTCTTGATCACCCCCCTGCAGAGAGCGGTGACTGGAGGAACAGACGGGGAGGGGGTGGGTGAGCTGGCTCTGCCTCTGGATAGGCAAAGCCAGCTGTCACTCACGCAGCTGGGTGCATCTAGACAGTAATGTCGAGATCCGCCCCGGCTGCGGCGGTCTCAGTATACAGCGAGCTGTAGCTCGCGATATACTGAGGTTTGGGTCACGGGAGGACGCTAGTATATGTCCTCCCATGACCCTTAGGCTTCATTCACACTAGAAAAGGACGGCACGTACAGCTCAGGTTTATTACGGTTAATACAGTACTGATACTGAACTCAGCCAAAGACACAGAAGATGTGGCTTCCTATCGTCCTATATCATTATTAAATGTTGGCCTAAAAAACTATGATGGCCATCTGGTTATAACACTGCTACCCTGGTAAGAATTACTTTAGAATTGCTAGTATTTTTTCTGATTTGGACTTGGAACAACAATTAGCCAATGGGGGTTCTTTATCCTTTTTGTGACACTCAAAGAAAAATGAGTGCCCTGGAATAACAAGTAGGTCACCTTTATTTGGTGTTACCTTAAAGGCCTGAAATCTATTTTGGAAATATCAAGAAAACAAATTTGAGAACTCATATTATTTGTCTATTAGGTTTATACCAGGAATAATTTTAAAAACATTTTACGAATAGGTTAGATGAGGTTATACCTTACTCTCTAAATTCCTAGATTAAAAGGTGACATCATCACATTTAAAGTACTTAGATAAAACTTTGGCATGACTAATAGTGTCTATATAGGCAAATAATATACTATATGGACACAATCAAAGTAGAAGGTTTGAACATCCAGGGAATGCTAAGTCTTGACCAGGGCAGGATTTACTCTCTCTGCTGCCCCAAGGCCAGGTTGCTCAATGCGCCCCCCTACCCTCCAACTCCCCCCACCCCATGGAGAATGGCAAACCTGCAGGCTGCATACAAGTGATCTCGGCGACATCGCCAGGATCACTTGTACAGATCAAGTGGCAGCTTCCCCGCTGTACATTTAGCTCTGCTTGCCCAAAGCAGGGCTAAATGTAGAAAACAACTACCGGCCCGGCACCCGAACATGCATGTCCTGGGCATTGGGAGATAGGAATTCCACACCCCTGCTGCCCCTCTACTCCCTGCTGCCCCAACCAAGGCCGGGCCTTGGTTGGCCTTGTGGGAAATCCGGTCCTGGTCTTGATTGAAAAATCTTCCAGGGGTATATGTGATATTAATTTAAGCGGAATTAACTTTTACCTGTATCTCAGAATCAAGTACTAGTATCAAGTAAACGCATAATTCTATTTTACTGTTTTGCAGCATAGTCTAAGTGCAAATTCCATTGTTTTGTATGTTCCAGATTGTGTTTTCCAGTAGATTGTGTTCGCACCAAGACCAAGATATCTGTCTGCATAATATGACAACAGGTATTTCATTTGCTGATATTTTTTATAGATAGGCTTAGATGATTTGCTAAAGAATGGAACATAATTAGTATTTGAAAAGACCCCAAATTCCTGGGTTAGTGTTACAATTAAATTAATAGATATTAGTAAATCCAAAAATGTGTGTCTTATTTGTGTTATTTTGTAGCATTTGGTAATAGATCAGGTTTAAACCATTGAACCTTGTGTGTGTGTGTGTATATGTATATGTATATATATATATATATATATACATATATATATATAGAT
>NW_017307404.1:125449-137465 GCF_000935625.1 Nanorana parkeri | reverse complement strand
CGGGTGGCGTATATTGATTCGCCGCCCGCCTTCCTGATTAGCCGGGAAGCCAGGCGGCGTGTAATCACTCACCACCCTGCTTCCCAATTAGCAGGGAAGCCACTCTATGCTCCCTCGTCACCAGGTGCCCAGGTGTCATCATTACACGGCGCCCAGCTTCCTGATTGGCCGGGAAGCTGGCTCCATGCTCCCTCGTCACCAAGTGCATCCCTAATATATATAAATATGTATATATTTACAGGATATATTATAAAATCAAACATGTGGGCAAAAGGTTGGATTTGCTGGACATGCGATTTGTTTTAAACTAATGTTATAGTAGTGTGTTAAAGGGTACAGCCAAAACAGAGGATTAGGGCTTGAGTTGCATACACGGATCACAGTCTACTCAGTACTCACCCAGTCATTGCCGTACTACAGCTTTTCCCATGTCCTTTCTTATGCAAATGACATACAACTTTTCCTAGATGATCTGTACAGCTCTTGGACTCAAATTTTTGAGTCATTACCTGTAATAGGACATTCATTTTGGTGGGATACTTTCAGAGTTTAATATGTTGGTGTAGCCAAAACTTTTTAGTTTAGTTCTGGATAGAGTAGGGAAAGGTTAGAACCTCTGTCAATTTATTTATCAATTTCTGTGGAGAACCCCTCTATTTGTCTTGGGGACCATTCTTTTTGAGATAGAAAGTGATGGGAAATCCAACATTTTAAAGCTGTCACAAGAACAAGAGGTGAGGAAAAATCCTCCAATGGGGACAACCGTTCCCACTTCATGTTGTGACTCTGGGACAGGAAATTAAGGGAAATCTCCTAAGTGGAACACAGACAGTAAACAAATAAACTGACATGGGTTTAACCTTTCCCCTTTCTATTCAAAACTAAAAACACATTTTTTTCTTCTGTGCAGACACTATGGGGGTGATTTACTAACCTAAACACACGCACGAGGTGCGTGTGATTTTTACACAGCAAAGCGTATTTATCAACCAAAAAGTCTCTGTAAGCATATTTCCACTAATGCCATATATGGAAAAATCATGCACATGATGCATATATAATGCTGCTTCACAGTTTAGACAAAAATGGTTAGCTCATGCATTTACATTCCTTGCATTCATCAACGCAAGCAACACAACATAGAGCTAATTTACCCAACATCACCTTGCAATTCAGGGCAGGGCTTTGCACAACACACCTGCTGGGTGTGTACACACTACAAAGGTGTTTAGATTCCACCCATAGATCATGCTGGGAGGGAACACACTACAGAGGTGTATACATGTTTGTGGTGTGTTTATAAGGTTAGAAAAATCAACCCCTATAAGCTGGGGATGTAGTTTTTTTTTTTTTTTTACAGCATTGGGACTGATCATGTAACAAAGACTGACTATCTAACTGAGTAGTCACTTTCAGGAAGTGCTGGGACAGCCTATATCAATATCTACTAGGCAGAAGCAGGTAAAGATTTGAAATAAGGTTTGACTTGGAAAATATGGTTATATTTTTGTAACAGTACATAGACTGTATTTTACAAAGCATAAAAAACATAAAATGTTTCCAAGCAACCTGATTGTCTCCACCCCCGAGATATACCGAGCCAATTATATTAATGTATCCTGTGACTTCTGCCAGGTCTGTAGTAGCACATTGACAGCCTGACTATTGTTCTGTCCAAGGACTTTCAGCAGAATTGAATGTCAAGCAGTTATCAAGATCTACCCATGCATGGCAGCCCTTAATTGTATATTTAATGTACGCTTTTCCATTGAAAGGTGGCAAGCAATTACATCGGAATTGCTATGAATAAATCCCTGGCACACCCTATCTTAACTAGAATGATCTAACCCTTAGAGGGTTTTCTTTCATATGCTACAGAAGTTTATACATAGTCATGTTGCAACACTAAAATCCTATGCATTATTAGTTGAGCATGCAGTCATAATTTGGTTTATCTGAGTGTGATTTTCCATGTTGTGATGAGGCGCCAGCAAGTTCTAACAAGAAAGAGTAGAGAAAGCTCAAGGGTAGTAAGAGTTACTCAGAGCTCATAAATCATTTCAAGGGCTGTTAGCTTTTTCTTCTTTTTTTCTTTTACAAGTTAAAGTTTAAAAAGTTAAAGAAACACTTTAACAGAAATGATTATGTTCCAGAAAAGTAAATATAAGTAATGCTAGTATTCAGTATAACAATATGGTGTTTTATCCAAACTACAACAATAAAATACATTTTATTGTGGAAACAATATCCTACCAACCACTCCTGACATATCCAATCTTGGACGAACAATGAATGCAGCCTATGAGCTCTGTCATGTGTTCTAAGAGTGGAGGGCGGCGGCTGTGAGAGTACAATAGCTGGCAGAGAAGATTACTCCATCTGCACTGTTTAGCTTGGGTGGAGGAATCTGTGAGTATTCTTTTGCTCAGCCCACAGGCAACAAAATAAATCTATACGTGTATGGCCATCTTAAGGTCTGGTTCACACTATGCACCATCTGCTGAAAGTAACATCTTCATGGAGACAGATATTCTCCGCATGCTAGATGACAGGTTGTTTACCATTTTGGTGTCTTACTGCAACCTACTCTGATGTAAGTTAGACATGTAAATTTGGTTTAGTTCCAAATGCAAATTCGGATGAAATTTCAGACATTCGGCTGCATCCCAATGTCCGAATTTTATTAAGGTCGAATGCAAACGATTCCGAATGTTCTTTAAACAAAATTCCGGATCATCGGACACTTGACTGTTTTCCGGCCAATCAGAAAACTCCTTCGGAAGCTAAAACAAAGTTCTGAAAGGTCCGAATACGAACAACGAAACAAAAAGGCGAATTCGGACCCAAAACCCGAAAGTTGAAACAAAACAATTTTTTTGCCGGCTTATAGGTCTAATGTATGTGTTACCAGCAAAAAAACTGCATGTTATAGGGCTCTCTAAACCACCTCTCATGTGTTTTTCTACGCTCCATTTTGTGTTGAGAGCGACAACCACACACAGCAAATAAAGTTAGGTTTTATGGACTACATAAAATATACACATTATATAAAATGTTTTATTTTGCCACATTTGAGATATATGTTAGTTTCAGGAAAGTAAAGGACTGTTGGCAGATTTAGTGACACATTAATAGCTTAATGATTGGCTTTACATGTTGGCCTAAATTATTCTTTAAAATCAGCCAAATAATTCTTCATTCCTCATCAGATATTGTGCTTAATAGCTCATTTTAGACATATAAAACATTGTGAATTTATAGGTGCTTGTTCCACTTGGCCATAGAGGGTGGAGATGATCCTTAGAAATGTCCCACGCAGATAAATTCAAACAATGAGGGTCAACAATTCTTAATCTTTAAATAAAGTGCTAATCCAGCCTTTGAGTTAGAGTGTACAGACCCTATTTAAACTAAGCAGCCTGTAAATTTTAAGTCCATTTGAGTACCACAGTTAGAAGGATGTCAGAGACTGACATACAAATGGATTCGAGGATTTGGGTCTCTTGAGGTGGAGGAAGCCACAATATCTTGCCTTCATGGCTTCCTCAGGGGTGCCCCAAAACTTTTGCACAGCATCATGCCTTTCCAGGGTACTAGGCAGGCAGGCCAGTCACCAGCATCATGGAAATGAATGATGCTAATCCTTGGAGGGTGGGATCAATACAGAAAAGGGCAGATGTTCACCTCTGTCCAGGCCTTCTATGCTCCTCCATGCTCTGCCATGCTGCCACAGCTTCGGCTGATGTGATGGTAGGACCCTGATGTGAACTGGGGAGCTCCTGATACGAAAGAAGGGGCTCTGATGTGAAAGGAGGATGCTTTGATGTGAAAGGATGGGGATCCTGATGTGAAAGGGGTGCTACTGATGTGAAAGGGGGGCTCCTGATTTTAATGGAGGGCCCTAGATGTGAAAGGAGGGTTCTGATGTGAATGGGAGCCCCTGATATAAAGGGTAACCCCCACTTTTTTTTGCATTTTTGCATTGCGTCCTCTTTTAAAATCCTTTATATTTTAAACTGGGTTGCCATAAGATTTTGGATACTTTAAAAGGGTGCTGTAATTGAAGAAAGGTTGAGAAATGCTGGTTTAGGCCATAGGGAGGATTATTAAGATTGGTGAGCTGAGCAATTACGGCTGCTTTGTAACATTGTACTAATCAGAGACGCTTGCACTTCTACCCAGTTTATGTAAAAAGCAGTGTATTTCTGTGTGTTAGACCCAATATATATTAAAATAGTTGACTTAGTAGGGATGTGTACAAGAACTATCAATAGGGCTCAGTGTGCTTATTTGCCCAATATAAGGAATGTGATACTTTCCAGAGGCTTCCAAAAGTAAAGTGTTTGAGGGAAGAGTACTAAAGTGGGATAGTTAGCATCATAAATGGACTAATACATGGAAGAGCTGCATATCCCTAGCTATTCAGGAAGGGTTTTGTCCCTTGTCCCAAATTTCATCATTCAGATTTAGGATCTTTTCTGAAAGATAGTGAAATTCCCAAATCAGCTAATTAACAATGGAAGAAAGGTCTGAGATTGTATACATTTACTGAGCAGATTATACAGCAAGGGGAAGGAAATGAAGCACAGTATATTTATTCTGAGAAATATTTTCTACCATTCTGAACTTAATTTGTAAATCTCGCCTTCAGCAGTCAGAAAGAATGTTGTGCTTGTTTACAATCCGGCCTAGTTTAAAAATCTTACAGGTAAGTTGGTAATATACTCATGTATTAAAACAAACCCCTTAACAGTTTTAACTGGGCAGTTTAATAATATGCTCACAAGTTACTAAAATGTTTCCTTTCGGAAATGCTTTACTGGCTAAAGTTCAGCCTTGCAAGATCTGAAGTAGATGTAAAAATCATTAATAGAGACATTGTGAAAAGATAAGTTGGAGACAGAAAGAGGTGGACTTTCATGCGTAAAATGTGGTTTTAAATAAACAAGAGGCTGACAGCACGCTGAGTGTGACAGTGATCACTTGCTTTACACCTTGTGTTTCAGGTCATGGAGTACCCTGTGCAGAGAAAGAACAGAAGACTTTCTGTTTGAATGGAGGCATATGTTATAGCATAGGAACTAATCAACTGTGCAAGTGAGTAACATGTCGCCTGTATAACGTTAACCAGACAGAAATAATAATATAGCAGATATATGAAGTGTGCTTGTAGCTACTGATCAGGTCATTTGTTTTTATGACAGCTCTAAACAGTAATTGTGTAAATATACAATAAATAAGGACACATACACTGAGTGGCCAGATTATTATGACCACCTGACGTTTGTAGGCAAATTAGCTATAATTTTGCGCTGAAGTTGCTAGAAGGCCAGACCATTATAAATAGGGAAGCAGGTTGTTTACCACGACAGTAAAAGTGATTTGTTTCTGAAGATATGGGTAAACAACGCGATTTAACAGCCTTTGAACGTGGGATGATTGTTGGTGCTCGGAGCCATGGAGCGAGTATCAGCAAAACAGCAGAATTCGTTAAATGTTCAAGAGCAGCTGTTGTTAAAGTGTTTAAAGACTGGACTGTCAGCCGAAAATCTGGGTCTGAACGTGCGAATTGTGGCCGTCAGCGACTAGTCAATGTTAGGGCAGAACGGAGAGTGGCAAGACTGGTACAAGACAACAGAAGAGCAACAGTGCAGTGTCAGATTCCTCGCATCACCTTTCAACATCTCGTGGAGTCACGAGGCGGCCCAACGAAGTCATCTCGTGGCCCAACAAAGTACTGATGGGGTGGTCATAATAATCTGGCCACTCAGTGCATATTAGCACTTAAAGAGTATCTATGATAAAAATGTAAAACTAAATATGTATTTCTGCATTGAATTTCCATAAGTTCTATCCCACTCTTAATAACCATATCAATCTAGACATTTGTAAACTCACGTATCTGTGTGTCACCACTCTAACTGAGCCTGCCTTCTGAACTAAAACTCAACATCTGAACTTCCAAGTATAACATCATGATTGCTTGCTGGAAGCAATGAATGATGGGATATGCAGTTTTGTGAAATGGAGATTACATCACATCAAGCGCCAGAGAAAGAGATGCAAAGCACCCTGGGAATCCAAGAAGTTGATGCAAGTGATGAGCAGACAGAAGGCAGCACCCAGTACATAAAAGGGATTTTTTCATGTAAGCTTTGATTGCATTATCAACAACAACTCTAGTATGTCTGTGAAGGTTCTCATTCATCCAGGTCATGGTATATCTGTAAAAAAGTCAAGGCAACTGGAATTGCTGTATTCTTCTTGAAGACGTTTCACTTGACAACACATCCCTGTCTGCTTTAAGACCAAGCAATACACTGAGGCAACAACTGGTTCACCCTAAAGACCCAACGCCAGAACACAACATTGTGTATGCAGTCCAGTACAGTGAGGAATGCTCAGAATTGTATGTCGGTGAAACAAAACAGCAGCTACACCAGCGTATGGCACAGTATAGAAGAGCAAAACCCTCTGGTCAGGATTCGGCAGTGTACCTACATCTAAAGGAAAAACATCACTCCTTTGAAGACAGTAACGTACACATCCTAGACAGGGACTGGTGTAAAAGAGGTGTGAAAGAGGCCATTTATGTAAAAATGGAGAAGCCAAGCTTGAATAGAGGAGGGGGGGACATCTATTGTCTGCCACATACAATGCTGTTTTAACACCTCTCTCTGGGCAGGTTATTACCACCTCCTAGACTCTAATTATGCAAATGAAATCAACACCTGGTTGTGACTAACAGATTATGTGGATTGGAGCAACATTCACCATATTTATTCCCGGATAATTTTTTTGTACAAACATCTTCAAGAAAAATACAGCAAGTCCAGTTGCCTTGACTTATTTTTTACAGATACAACTCTAGTATGTACTCCTTTTACAATGCTGATGTTATAACAGGATAGTATATGATGGGACTTTACAACTCCTTTAAGATGTGTCTTATGCTTTGCTGGTTTGCATATGTGTGTATAGAACGTGCATGTTTACAAAACTATTACTGACTTTTGCAGCAACAATTGCAGCCCCTTTTATGTGTAATAAGCTACAATTTCATTGGAGACATTGCTCTTTAATGAGTGGAATTGATCCAAGGGTTGTATAAATCATACAGCCTCATATGCAGTAGGTGGTCAATATGTGTAATATTTCATATTTGTTTTCCAGATGTATTAACAACTACACAGGGGAACGTTGTGAAGGTATCCTTTTGGCTAGCGTGGAAAAAGAGCCCAAAAGTGACTTTTCCATAAATTTTCTGGTTTTAGGATTTTTTTTGGGCCTCCTATTTTTAGGGTTCATCTATTTCTGTTGCAGGTAAGCTAACTGTAATATCAGTGTTATGAATACTTCAGTCGGTCAGGGGAGGGATACAAAATAAATGAGTGCACTTTGTCTTGAAGACGTTTTACTAAAAAGGTCATAAATGGTGTTAGGTAATGCAGGCAAGATCTGACTGACAACATTTTTTTTTTAAAAGATCCTACTATAAACATACAAACTTGGGCAACTCTATGGAGGAGGGAGAGGGGTTTATTGGAGCTATCCCAAATGCCAGCCGAATCTTAGTGGAAGCAGATGTTGTCCAAAAACATACAACATGGTTAATCGTTCTCCTGACAATGTCAGCAGGCAGCACGTGCTATTGGTACCCATATAGAAAAAAGATAGATGTTGCCTAGATTGGGCTTTGTATATGTAAATCACATATACATTGTGGTTTGAAAACCTCTCACTATTCCTAATGTGTAGCTAATAGACATGTAACCCCGCAAAAAAATCATTTTCTTTCAGATTCTATTCGGATTTTTATTTCTTTTGGAATTTGGATCCGACATTCGATTCGATATTTGTTATACAGATTTCGGATCCGAAATTTGGCTTGTTATTTTGGATTTGTGACAAGTTTGGGGAAGGCAGGAGAAGTGAACAATCTAGGCAAAAATAGCTGATTTGGAAAAATTCTCCAATTCATCTCACTTTCCAGTTCAGCTATGTTGTCCTAGATTGTTCACCTCTCCTGCCTTCTCCAAACTGTTCACCCTTTTGTGAATAACCCTCTTTGTTTCAGAACGATCCACAACAGGAAGTCACATGACCCTGCCTGTAATGCAACCCCCAACAGCCAAAAAAGATATCTGATTGGCAGAGAACAGTCACATGTCCGATTTAGTTTTTTTTTTAAACGAAATTCGGACGGATTCACATTTACGTTTAAAGGACCGTTCGGATTTGTTTGCATTCGGACATGTTTGAATTCAGAATTTCGGATGCACCCAAATGTTCAAATTTAACGAAATTCGTACAACTATCCATTCGGAACGAAACAAAATTTACATGTCTAATAGCTAGTAAAATATTTCTCACTGCTGCATCTAAGGCTGCAGTTATACCTGAGCATGAGCGTTTGCAGGCATTTTTGGGGACATTTTTTATTTGTGTGTTTTTGCTGATTTTTTTTCAGGCCTATGCAGGCTTCAGCATTTCTGTTTTAGCCCATGGAACGCTATGTACTAGGGGAAGGAGATTGTTATCTAGCCTTGAAAAATGTTTTCAGGTGTTTTTCAGGCACTTCCATCGAAGTTAATGGGGCCAAAAGATGGCGCCCCATTCTGCTTCAGAAGTAGTAGCATATAACCTTTTTGAGTCCCTGAGCGGTTATATGTGAACAGAAACAATTTAAAAGCATGGGATTTGGATTGTTGAGCGTTCTAGAGCTACAAAACGCTCAGGTGTGCCTCAGGGATAAGTTTGTTTTTCCCTTTTTGGTAAATAATTCTACATAATAATCATTTTTACAGAAGAAAGTTGAAGAATCGTAGTGAAGACACTCCATAAATATGTCACTTATGGCATCCCACGGGAGATAAGGTATACAGCCCAGTTCTAGTGTATTTCTCCTCTAACCTATATTTCTAGCACTAATCTCTGAAGTAATCAGTTCCAGAATATAGCAATGTTAATCTTTATTTCAGGAGATAGAAGAAGATTGCTGTTTTTTCTGAAAACTTGACCTTTGAGGAGAAATTGACTACAAGTAACAATATGATTTGTAAGACCACAATAACTTTAGGGGCTCTCTGGGATTTGGGGTCAGATCTTTTCGATGGGCTTTGCTCTTACGCAGCTTGGAAAACTGTCCTGAAACTTTTTATGCAAACTCTAGATCTTATTACATGAATGGAAACTGCTTTGCTGTACTAAAAGCTGGTAATATGTCATAATTCCAGGTTTAATTGGCTATGGTTTTGCAAGTATCTAATGGACACTCTAACATGAAGATAGCATGTAGCTAATATGGATTGGTGTCAGGCTAGTGTCAGAGTAGATGAGACCAAGATGATGAGAGAATACCATTGATTCTGTACGGTATGACTTATGTTCAAAGCTATAACCAGTACCTAAGATCACAGGCTACTGTTGCAGAGATTTTTTTTATGAGCTAGAAAGAAATCGATGGTCTCACAGACAGACCAGATATGAGTGTAGATCTGCTAAACCAGGTATCTAGGAAATATTCGTACACAAGTCAGGATAGAAGTGTAGGTAGTAGGGTCTTTCGTAACGCACCATATATTGATCATAGAATGAGGGACGTAAACCTCTCTCTTTGGAGATATTTCCCAGCACTTCCTATCCTGACTGGAAGTGAGGGGAAAGCTTCCCAACAGGGATACAGACATCAATAAAACCCTGACAGAGGCTCTGACTCGCCTCTCTGTCCAAAACAAAAAAGAAAAGTCTGGAGTTGGACGTTGGAGATCTCTTAGTGTTTGGACTGCTTGGCATATTTTCTGTTGGCTTTGTATTAAAATGTATACAAGTTCAATGCCATCCTTTACTTTCGGTTGTTATAGTTTGTTTGTTGAGGTTATAGTTTCTTTTATAAATATATCCAGAAAATGCTAATGATTTCTGTAAATGCCTTTATCCTCATTTCTTTGCTAAATAAATCATTCTCACATGATTTTACTTGTTATGCTTTGTTGTAATTATGGAAAACCTCATTGCAGTTTTCTTAGGGCCTGTGCTGATGGGCGTTGGGCTTGTGTTAATGGAAAACAAAAGGGAACAGAGCGCCACCTCCGTGTGTAAAATAGTTTATTACAATAAATAAAACAAGGGATAAAAGTACTCACAAAAAAAAGTACTTAATTCAGAATTCACTGACTGGGGCATTTGATCTCCTGCAGACCTGTATTTAACTAGCGTCAAGCAGGTTTGAATTTCCATAGACTAGTATGGGCATGCAAAACCAGTTTGAAGCAAACAAAAGCCGGTCGACACAGGGCCATACCGTGCTTACTATACTATTTCTAACAGGTTCTCATCAGCATATTTTAAAAGAGAAGTACAGCCAAATCTTTTTTAGCTTTACGTCTCTTTTGAGTCACAGGGGTACATTTACTAATATACTCCTGTGACCAAAAGTCAGCGCATAGAAGGCTAATGTAGCAGGTAAATTGTAAAGCAAATACAATTTACTAAATACAAATCTCCATGGTACAAAGTAGCTGATCCAAATATTTTAACAATTTTATTTTAGATCTATTATGAAAAAAAAAAACTATGCAAAACTCCAAAACAGTTTTATGTACAAAATGTAAAAGAACAACTAAAATAAAGAAAACACGTCATAATGTTATGCTGCCATATAGTGGGAAAGCTACATTGTACCCTGCCACAGAAAATTGAACTAAAGGTACCATTTAGATTGAGGGCCCTCCTTACCATCTTGTCTTGAATTGTAGTGATTGTAATGTCTTCCCTTATATTGTAAAGCGCTGCGCAAACTGTTGGCGCTATATAAATCCTATATAATAATATTTAGAAAAATCAGCAGAGGAACGTGGAGATGTCATATCAGCCAGTCATGGTCCAAATGTAATTTTTTGTGGTGGTCAGTATAAATAATGCCCACACCTTATTATGTGAAACGGAGTATGTGAGGTGGGAAGATTTACTTACCTGATTCCCACTCCCGGAGGGCTTCTATACTGGTCCTCTTCTCTCCTGGGCTCTGGAGGTCTAGGGATCGCTGACATTATCACATCTCATGCAGGTTTTAGAGACCTGCATTAGAAGTGAGGAGGCCACGGGACATTCCACCAGCCAGAGTAGAGGGGAAGAAGCGATGGATAGTGAGGCAGCAGGGTTCAGGTAAATAAATCTGCTTTACTACAGCCCCATAGACAAAAATTAGCACTTAACCCTTGAGGTGTGGGAGTAGCATGAGTACTTCTTGTTTGGGCTTTAACCCCTTCTTTTTTTAATTTTTTGTACCCATGTTATATTCCACATTTTAGGCCTGAAAATGACTTAAAACAATATATATTTTCTGAATGCCAAGACCCTATAGAATAAAATGGTGGTAGTTGAAAATTTTTATGTTGCGCAATATTAGCGCAACTCCTTATTAAACCCCAAAATTTAGTGAAAAATTTAATTAAATGCCCCAAAACACAACAAAATACCAATTTTTTTAATGAAATATAAAAGATGAGGTTACAACGAGTAAAACGATACCCAACATGCCCATAAGTAAAACGATACCCAACATGCCCAGGTTACAAATTGCGTGCATCCGTAAAACGGCGAAAAACCCCAGTACCCCAAAAAGTCCATAGAAGACGCTTTAAAAGCCCCCACAGGTCATCAATTTAGAGATACCCCAAAATACTGGCCCTAGAATTATTGCTCTCCGGCGTGCGCGGCGATACCCAACATGTGTAGTGCGTTCGTCGTTTTCATACGTAGGCGCACCCGACGCGTGTTTACGTGGCGACGCGCGTGCTCGGGGGGGCGGGGGACTTTTAATTTTTTTTTTAATTATTATGAGATTGATTTTATTTAAATTTAATTAAAAAAACTTTTTTTTTTTTTACTTTACTTTGACTGCTATCACATGGGGGGGCTTACAAGCCCCCCCATGTGATAGCAGATGGTGGTGACAGGTACTCTTTAAGGTGATGCTGGGGGTCCAAAAGACCCCCAGTGTCACCTTTACACT
>NW_017307404.1:103125-125435 GCF_000935625.1 Nanorana parkeri | reverse complement strand
AAAAAAAAAAAAAAAAAAAGACTGATTCTGAAAAAGCATTATTGGTTTTCACAGCAAACCAGAAGGCTAGAATAATGAAAAACTGTTTCTTTATTATCTTCTTTTAGGATAACTTTGAAGACTGCACATAGCATCCTAAAATTATAGATCGAAAGAATTATCAGGACTGTTAATTGTAAATACAATTAAAGCAGAAATAACATCCTGGCCACATAAATAGAACATGTCAATTATGTAATATAAACAATAACATTCAAATATAAAAATGCACAAAAATTGACAATTTTCCAAGACGGGTTAAACCTGATTGCTATTGGCAACATACTGTATACTCTCACTTCTTCCAGTGTATTTAATATCTCAGGTGCTGTAAATGCTGGCAAGTCTTAACTACTGCAAAATACAAGATTTTATATTGGGGAATAACCGTTTTTTTTTGTTGCCCTCTGCCAACCAGTTGTTGATAAAACAGTCCTGTAAAGTGTTTTTTTTTGCCGGTTTTACAATGCTTACAGAAGGGGAAGTCAATTCTAAGGGCATTTTCCAGAAGAGAATGCATTCAGAGTTTGGGAAAACAAAGGTTTGAATCTTAGCACTGCTTGCTGTAACATAATCAACCTTTAGGTAGGTTTGATTTAGGTTTTGAGAATAAAACTAAAAACAGATTGTAAATGAAGTTTAGGAACATTAGGATAATGATAATATATAATAAAGTGAACCTGTCATCCTGTACCCTGCAAACATAGCAGTAATGTAATGGCCTACATTTTTATTTTAACAGACTCCTGTTAGAAAACATAGGATATATATTATAGCACCGATACCGGGAAGCCAGCTCCATGTTCCCTAGTCACCAGGGAGCATGGAGCCGGCTTCCTGGTCAATCAGGAAGCCAGGGGGCTGGTAATGACTCGCCGCCTGGCTTCCTGATCCCGGAAGTTCCGAAATTGAGATAAGTATCGGGAGCATTTGGGCGAGTACGAGTGTTCGCCCAAATACTCGGTATCGGCACTGATACTAGTATCGGTGCATCTCAAATAGCAGGGATGTAAAAAATTAGCAGCAAACCAAGAAAAAAAAAAAGAAGAGTAAAAATGGAGGAGCTGGTCACAGCAACCAATATGAATTCATTATTTAGTTAAAGGAGAATTATGAGGCGAGATTTTCACTTTTTAATTTTTTTCGCCTTTTAAAAGGAGAACTATGAGGTGAGTGCTTTTCACTCACCTCATGATCTGAGCCGACCTGTGACAATGAAACTGTCACAGATCGGCTCAGTAGATCGGGGAGTGAACACATACGGCGCTCGTTAACTTCTCGATCCTGTCACAGCAGAGAGCCGTGACTGTCGCTCACGGCTCCCTGCAGGCATTCCCCCCCCCTCCTGTCTGATCCTCCAGCGTCAAGTGGCGGAACGGACGGGGGAGGGTACAGCTGGTTCTGCCTCTAGATAGGCAGAGCCAGCTGTCAATCACGCAGCTGGGTGAATCCAGACAGCATTTTCGGGATCCGTTCCGGTATCTCAGTGGTACAGGAGGACGCTAGTATATGTCCTCCCGTTACCCTTAGGAGAACTATGGGGAAAAGCCCTAACCCCATAGTTCTCTTTTAATAGGAATCGCTACAAGGTATCCGATTGGTCTCGGAGTAACTGTGCTAAAGTCTATGCTTACTCAAGCCCCTATCTAGGGAACAATTTAACCCCAAAGCATTAGTAAACATCTGCAATCTGAATGATCTGGTTTGAATTTTTCATAATAGTTATTTGGAAATGGGTTACTGTATTTCCCTCTCTCTGTAATCATTACCTATACGCATCATATATTCTAAAAGCAAATTAACGAATATCTGATATACATATATTCATACAGACAGACACTGAGAATACTGGTGGCTGCTTAATTATAATAAAGCAATAAAGGCATCACATTTATTAAAGTCACTGAAGGAGAATTATTAGAACTTGACAAAGGAACCATTTCTTCATTTGAGGCAGTATCACTTGTGGTGACTGGCACACACTAGCCCACATTGCTGGCAGTAATGTGGAGAACCCCGATTATAGGTCTGGTAATGTCATCATCCATCTGCTACCACTTTTGGGAATAGTGGGTACTACTTTGATGGTCCAAAATGAATTAATGTCATCACTGTTGTGTATCCATGTAAAAGGTTGTCCTTTTCATCGTTACACTCTCGCAGTGTAAAATTTCCACCCACTACCCTGTCACAGCCAATCTCGCCATTGCCAAAGAAACCAAGCAAAGGCACATTGGGAAAGTGCTTCCGAAAAGAGTCTGCTTCAACATTTTTCTTCTTGTAGTGCTGCTCTCCTCTGCCAACGCATGCAAACATGAGCCCCACGCTGTTTTCTGTGGGTATACTGGCAGCTTTAAGGCGCTGCATGGCAGAGTCCGCGGTCTTTTCATCATAGACATCTTGGTCCAGTAGAACTGTGGCTCCTTGGATCTGTTGTCCACTCAGTGCCAGGCCAACTACACCAATACAGTCTGTTCCCTGAGGATTTCTAAAATGTAGATGAAAAATAAAAATCAATTTTGAAAGGCACTATCACCAAATATTATATGTATTACTTTATAACCCTAAGCAATGACACATTTATTGCCAAATAAACAGGCCCATGGCAGAAATGTAAAAGTTGCTCTGGTCCATAGGAGGAATACAGGTGTTGAGAGGTCAAGTGGTTAAAGAGTCAGTCCACTAAGGCTAGGTTCACACATTTATTGCGCAAAACACATTCACATTGAAGTCAATGGAGTCTGTTCACACCTTTGCTGTTTCGTGGACGAAATCGCCTGTCGTGCGAAAAGGTGCAGGAGCGGTTTGGGTCCCATTGACATCTCTATGCATTGATAACCGCATGGTTTTCACAGTCGCGCGAAAACAGCTAGGCATCTGAATCACCTAGGTGTGAACCTACCCTAAATTATATGTCAGATACGGGTCCTAATCAACCGGCGCATTATTATAGTTTTGGGGGTCTTAATCAACCTTTGCATTATTAAAGTTTTGGGACTCCACTGGCAATGTCCCCAGTTACACCCATCCGATGCAGTAAGTTAAAGCAGCCTTTCTCAACAAGGGTGCCTCAAAATTTTCATGCAGCATCATGCCTTTGATGTGCAGGAGGGCTCCTACTGTGATAGGAAGTAACTATTATGTGAAAAGAGGGGGCTGCTGATGTTAAACAGCCTCCTAATGTAAAAGGAGGGTTCTAATGAGGATGTGAAGGGGGGGGGGGGGCACTTTTTTGTGCTTTTGCATGGGGTCCCACCCTAAAATCCATACCAGATCCCCATCTCAAATAAGAAAGATCTCCCAGATATTTTTTCATTCCTGTTAGAACTGGGTGCCTCGAAATGTTGCATACTTCTAAAGAGTGCCATAGCCGACAAAAGATTGAGAAATGCTGAGTTAGAGGAGGCTCCATCTTGTACTTTTGTTGGACTTTCTATTGAAGCAGGATTTCAAAATATGGGATGAGGGGCTACACTAGGTAATTCTAAGTGGACTAGATATAAAATGGAAAAGGATTCATCAGCATCAACCCATAACATCTGCTTTGGGAACATAGACCCTTTAATCATGAAGTTTCAGTGTCAGTTAAAGAAGTGATCCATTATGCTGGACTACTCATACAATAAAGCATAAGAGTTGTGTAAACTTCCTTCTTATCCTGTTGAGATTGTTCCTAGGATACTATCATGCACATTAAAATTAAATTAGGTAATTGAAATGGCAGTTTCCTGGCAAAATGTGTCTGCTCTGCTGCATGGGTGTAGAATGACCTCCTGCATTACAAGCATTTGGGGGTACCGCTAGAAAATGATACTTCTACTCAAAAAAAAAGTTAACATATATACTAATCTAACAAAGAATACTTACACCTGTGAGGAAAATGATGCAAGGTACTCAACCTGGCCCCCAGCAATGATAATACTTTTCTCATTCAGAGGGTTTAAGACTTGATGTAAGAAACGGGTAGCTCCATGTTTCCATGTGTTGTATCCAAAGATCAGAACCACACGCAGGTCTGGATTATTTTTAAGACCTGTAAACCACAATTAAGAAACTTAAGAGGAAAATTCAGAAGCCAAACTATACTGCTGTAATCAGCCATAAAGCAACCCCGTTACCACAGTAAAGATATAAAACACAAGGACCCTGTAAAGAGGAAGTTTAATACTAGGGATGCACCGATACTAATATCTGTATAGGTGCCGATACAGAGTATTTGGGGGAGTACTCGTCCAAGTGCTTTGACTTCCGGTCAGAGGGAGATTTCCCACGAGGGAACATCCCTGAGCACTTCCTGTTTGGCCGAGAAGCCGGCTCCATGCGGCTTCCTGGGCAATCAAGAAACCGGGCAACATGTAATTACAGGTGAAACTCAAATAATTAGAATATCGTGCAAAAGTAATTGCAGTAAGTGCTGCAAAAGGGGCCCAAACCAAGTACTGAGTACATATGCATGCTTGTACTTTTCAGAGGTCAGATATTGTTCTATGTACAATCCTTGTTTTATTGATTGCATGTAATAATCTACTTTTTTGAGGTTGTGGATTTGGGGTTCTTGGGGTTTTCATGAGCTGTAAGCCATAATCATCACAATGATGACAAATCACGGCTTGAATTATCTTGCTTTGCATGTAATGAGTCTATATCATATATTAGTTTCACCGCATAAGTTGCATTAGTGAAATAAATGAACTTTGCACGATATTCTAATTATTCGAGTTTCACCTGTACCTGCCGCCCGGCTTCTTGATTGCCCAGAAAGCCGGCTCCATGCTTGCGGAAGTACCGGTATCCACCAGTAACAAAAAATAAATATCGGTACTCGATACCAAAAAAAAAAAAATGGTATTGGTGCATCCCTATTTAATACTTACACTTCTGCCAGACAGCAGGTCAGATCTACACACTATTGAAGAGCTAAGGGAGTTGCTGCTATCCAACACTTCTTGATGTGTCAGATGGCGTTTCCCCACACTGTGTTCTGTAGTTCCTCCTACCAGCAGCTATGTCACTGCAGTAGTGGCACAGGAGCTGGCAGGAGGAACCCCAGCGGCCTGCTGGGGACATGCTATTTGACATAAAAGCGTTGGATAGCTGTAGCAACCTTAGCTCCTCAAGAGAGCAAAGATTTGGCTCATCATCCACTGTAAAAGGTAAATATGACTTTCCTTTTAGATAATCAGGCTACCTTCAGTAAAAATGACATGACAAAATGATCCGTGACTACAGAGCTGTAGATGATCAGTGAATTCAGAAGCTGAAGTTGTACGCAGATTGTAACTTCTACTGTAAAAATGGAGCTTGGCCCCAAGCCTAATTATTGGCCATAAGAACACCTAAGACCAACAGTCTTAGATGGTGGGAGGTGGCTGGCTCAAGCTCACCTTTAGGTAGAAAAGCCTAGATTAGCATAAAACGTCAGCTGCCTATAACCCCGGATCTGCTAGTCATCTCGACTTTGACAGGGGTTTCCAGAGAAGATAATCTCTGATTAGATGGTCTTTTTTGTTCAGCTTAAATGCCCAGCTATGTGATGTATTTACTTTAAGATTCTACAAAGTGTTGTAAAAAACTAAGTACAAAAACCTCACAATATAACCACTAAATACAGTGCACCACTATGGCGGACATATTCCTTCTTTACACAAACCCTGACACATTTTCTATTAAATAAATAACTGCTTAGTAACCCCAACATCAGAGTTATGCCAAGCCAGCTATGGTTGCAAAAAAATATGACAGTACAATAGCAAGGAAAATAACAAGGTTCATTCTATAGAAATGAGCAAAATAGGATTCAGTGGTATTCCATGCACTCATCATTAAAACATTATATGGATCAATAGGCACATATCAGCATTACCAAAGTCACATGATTGTGTGAACTTTGTGTGATTCTTGTAATTAGCAACGGTAGAAAGTCTATGGCTCCTAGTCATGACCATCTATCTATACACACACAATAGTACTACATCATAGGTTCCTATTTTGTGTGTTAAACAAAGTCAGCTCACCAGCCTCTTCAAGTTTGCTCTCATCGAATACTTTACACTTCGAGTCTTTGAAGAACTGAAATTTTTGGATTTTGACTCCAGCGATTTTGGGGAACAGAAGTGCAAAGCCAGACACTCCATCTTCCATCTCCACTGGCTGATTATTTGGAGATCCTATGGGAGTAACTGATAAAAAAAAAAAGTGAGAAAATTAAAAATTTAAACTGTAGTGACATCACATCTAAATATTTAACCCCTTCATGATGGGAGACGTACACTGTATGTCCTCGCTACGAAGTGCCCAAATGACTGCGCTCATACACCGTACGTGAGCAGCTATTTGGGGATCTGCAATGCCGGTAACCGTTGAGAATCAGCAGTTACCATCCATTAAGGGAAGAGTTAAGCTTTTACAGACACGTTTGACAGCTGGTACAGATCTGGATTAGGAGTTCCCGCTGTGTACCGGCTTTTTGCTAAATGTTTCAGAGTAGAAACATTTAGCTACATGTTTCTATTCTGAAAGAATGTGGCATGCTACTAAGGTTATTAATGGCTGTTCCTAAGTTTGGAACAGCCTAATAACAACCAAATTAAAATGATCAAACAGACGTGGTCAGATTCATTCACAATGACTGCTTGAAATAATTAAAAATTATTATTATAAACGTTAACCCCCAACAATGAAAATCTGCAGCTGAGCAATAGCAGTCAATTATTATTGTTGGTACAAATGTCAATTGTAATAAAGAAAATACTACAAAACCCAGGTGAAATCCACAGGAGATGAAACCTGTTTATATTACCTACAATTCCTGGTGTAGCAAGCCCAACAAGTTGACATTTACTAGGTAGAAGCTTCTCCAAGGCAGATGCCGTTTCTGAACCGTGTTTCTTTTTGGCTGGTTGAAAGAGGAAAAAGCCAACTTAAACAGAACCCTGAGAGGGTAACATTACTGAGACATAACTCAGGCGGCATGCAGAATGAATGGGTTATGCAAATCAGAGGTAGAGTATCAAAAACATAATGAGGTTACCAAGATCCAGTCAAAGTTCATATTTATTTGTTATACAACCATCTACCCCAAAAACTAAATATTTGTGTTAAACTGCATTTTTGTAATATGTGGTGTAGGTCATATTTCTAGCTGCCACTGATTTAGATGCATGTGGGACGAATGATGTGCCTTTGCATAAATAAAAAACATTAAAGCTTAAAAACACAATCACTGTAATGAGATATCATAAACGATGTCAGTATATTTCTGTCTGTGGCCCAATTAGGGAGATTTTCCACCATTTCCTGTTCCTTCAATACCAGTACAAGTAATGGTGGTCACTGGGTCAGGAAGCCACATACAACAAAAACATTGTGTAATATTTACCCACTCTGTTTTCATCTGTGTCCCAGTCAGAGAGATATCCCATCCCATTTTGGCTGGAGTTGGGCTTTAGTGTTACATAGTTACATAGTATTTGAGGTTGAATAAAGACATATGTCCATCAAGTCCAACCTATTGTGTGTGTGTATGTGTGTGTAAAGATCCCCGTGTCATCTCGTTTTTAGGAGTACTTGTACCCCTGAAGAAGTGTCTTCTTCACATTTTGGCTGTGAGGTGGTGTTTCATTGATGGTTCTGACTCTTGTTAATTCTAAAACCACAGATCTAAATGTGTGCACTAAGCCAGTTAGTGGCCACCGTCTGGGTGTCACAGAGACATTACCAGGAACTACGATGAATGGTTTTTACTATGATCTCAAGTCGTTGCACATGGAACTCATCCAAAACAGTACTCTCATAGACCCATGTCCTGTAAGAGGTGTGTACCATTTCATGGACTAGAACAGTGCTGTACAACATAAAGCCTGCAGATTCATTACCTATAGCCCTAAGCCATCAACTCATTGGTGGCACAGTGTGACATATGTAAGATTACTAAACTAAATAACTGTATTAGCTTATGATAAGAACTGGAATTCCCAGGTGCTTTCTATGTGCCACAGAACAACAATCACAGGTGTCTGAGCCACAAAGGACCCCCATAATCACATCTACACAGGAAGAGGCAAGTTTCCAACCGGGTGCATGCCAGTCTAACAATACATTTCTCTGGTGATAAAGTAGTATCCAGTAATATTTGCAGACTCTTGCAACATGAAGTTAATGTTGTAATGTGGCTTTTATGTCCCACATCAAATGGTTTAAGATGGTCTAAACAGAAGTGACGTGTTGGCTGGTTATTGATCCGAGCCCCTGTAACCACGATAATACAATGAATGTTGTCCTTCATTGTAAAAGGTTGGACACGCTTGACATAGAGTTACTATGGGCAGACATGAAATAACTATGTATGAATGTATTTTACACCATCTTACGCTTCTTTGGCCCAGACTGTGCTCCACGGTCATTAAGAGACTCGGAGTCTGTGAAGTACAGAAACATTTCCGGAATAATATATATTTTCTATAAGGAAAAAAAACAAAAAACATTAAACATTTAGTTATATCCAACCATAAACCAAGCAATATATGTTAGATATGCATACAGTACAATAATATTTAATGGACAGCTTCAACAACAAAAAACTGACACTAAACTCAGGAGTTAAATCTTAAAAATGTATTTAAATACCCTGAATAAGATACAAAACTGTATCTTATTTGTGTATCGCTCGGCTGTAGATCCTCAAATCATCTCTGAATTGGTGCTGACACTGTCCTTCCTTCTGGAGGGTGGCTACTTTTATTCCCTATGGTCCCTGTGTGTGTGTTGTAAGGCCTCATTCACACTGCCGCGCATATACGCGCGTACTGTACCATATGCAAATAAATGGCTCCATACACATAGCCGCATATGGAGCCGTATATTTGCGTAGCGTATATATGCGCAAAAACAGAATGGAACCGAGATGCGTCCGGGCAGCGCATTTCTGCGTATTGTACGTGCATACGCATGTTTGCGCGTGTATACGCGCGTATGTGCATACAGTTCATTAAAATTTCCATTACGATGGATGCATTCTGGGAATGCAAATAGTGCACACATAGACGCTCGTATATATGCAATATACAATTTTGCTTGTGTTGTGTGTGAATGAGGCCTAAAGCAGTAACCGGTACAATCTCTATAATCTCAATACAAATTAGTAAACTAAAAGTGAGATTGTAGTCCATCACAGGAGTGAGCTTGGAGTGGTGGCTACTTTACAACACACACGGGGACCATGAGGAACAAAAGTAGCCACCCTCCAGAAGGAAGGACAGTGTCAGCACCAATTCAGAGATGATTTGACAAACTACAGCCAAATGTTACACAAATAAGATACAGTTTTATTAATAGTTAAGGTACTTGAATGTATCTTGTAAATTTAACTGCTGAGTTTAGTGTCACTTTAAAGCAATCTCTGTCTACTAAATACAATAGACATCTCCCTTTGCTCTGAGATAGTCACGATAGTGAACAAAACAATTTGTACAACTTCCTGCTCATCATGGAACAAAGGGATCTTCTGGCTACATGCTAGGCATCGTATGGTAAATTCTGGTGCAAGCTAAATGCTAAACTGAACACCTGGCTTCATACTAAAAAAAAAAAAAAAAAAAACCATCTACCTATCAGACACCAGATTTACTCATGCATGAGTGATGTTTGAAACCACATTTGCCTGTGTTGTCCATAGTGCCAAAATAGATTCATTCTCTCATGTTCCTAGGACAGGATACAGAATTAAAGAAAGAATTGAATTAGCTACTGTGGATGACATGGTGCTTTCAGACACTTAAAGTGACACTAAAGTCAGGAGTTAAATCTTAAAAATGCATTCAGGTGTCATAACTATTAACAAAAATGTATCTTGTGTATCACATCGTCTGTAGATCCTCAAATCATCTCTGAATTGGTGCCTACACTGTCCTTCCTTCTGGAGGGTGGCTACTTTTGCTCCCCATGCTCCCTGTGTGTGTTGTAAAGTACCTGTGATAGACTACAACGTCAATACAAATTAGTAAACTATTTTAGTCTATAACAGGAGTGGGCTTGGAGCGGTGGCTACTGTACAACACACACAGGGACCATGGGGAACAAAAGAAGCCACCCTCCAGAAGGAAGGACAGGGTCAGCACCAGTTCAGAGATGATTTGAGGATCTACAGCTGAGTGATACACAAGATACATTTTTGTTAATAGTTAGGGTACTTGAATGCATTTTTAAGATTGAACTCCTGAGCTTAGGGTCACTTTAAGGAGAAGTAAAGCAGTTTAAAAAACAAACTGGGCCCCTGGTGCTTTTATCCATAATGTGTAGTATGCACAGCATATTAGCACATTATGGCAGACTCACCTGCCAAAGCAAACCCCACTTATGCCCACAGGAGTTACTTCACCTTGGCATGCAGAACCTGTGCACTAAGTTGTGCATGCAGCTCGGCGCACATGCTTGCAGTTACACTTTGCTTATTCTGTTACCCAGAGGAAAAAGCAACATGTTCACTACAATATGGAATCATTTGCTATTACCTTTATGTCCTACTTCAATACTCTTCCCTTGTTTATACAAAAGCCAAAGACATGATGTAGTAGCAAGATTAAACAAATCAGAAATTGCAATGCAAATGAGTTCATATTAAAGTGTCATACCTCAAGCTCTTCTCTCACAACATGGACCAGCGAGTGACCATCCAAGTCCAAGTCTCCTGCTCCTAGGGAGGAGATCCATGTTATTTTTTGCCTTGCTTTCAACTTGCGCCAAGCACTATCCCTCCACAGTCTGCAGACACTGAAACCAAAAACAGAGTATTATAGGAAGTGAATAGGAACACGAGACATAATCACTTTGTTATCTTTTGTTAAAGGATAAAAAAAAATGATCTTAAAGATTTTTATGCTATTTCAAATATTGAATACATCACTTACAATGGATGCCGCTCCTTGATGTTTAAAAGTTTTAGTTTCCTGCAAAATCAGCTGGTCCTCCAAGCACTGGCCTGACTTCCTGTTTTATGCTAGCTCCTTTCCCTTGCAGGGTCTTACGGAGCCACTCTTGTATGTGCTTAGTAAGCTGTGTGTGTCTCCACAAGCACACAGTCAAATCTCACCAATAAGAGGGAAATTCCTGGTTGTCAGCAGAGTAAACAGAATTGAGGATCACCAGCACTCCTGGGATGAAATAAATACAAATGTTCTTTTTATTGAAGAAACGTGTCACGTGTGTTGAATACCCAACGTTATTTTATCCATGAGTGCTGGTGATCCTCAATTCTGTATGTTACTCTGTATGTGCATGGCGCCGTCCGTGGACATCACTACAGGTACCACCATTACTTCTGGTCTCTATTGCTGCATGGTGTGCAGGGGACATCTTTGTTTATAAGTGGTCAGCAAGGTCACCAGAACTAGAGGCCCTTGAAAGATTTCCCATCTTGTCCTGTTCTGATGACATCCCAAACGTTAGGATTTTCTTTCACTTCTAATTATAACGGTCACCAGAATGAGTAGAGAGGGTGAATGTCCGTAATGGGGACACAGACAGCAATAAAAACCCAAAAGGTGTTCTAATCCCTCTTCCCTCCATCCACAACTAAAAAAAAAAAAAAGAAGTTTTGACTTCAGTGGCATTTTAAAGGAAACCTGCATTGAGAAAAATATGGGGGATACCATGGCCAACCTTTTTCCAAATATGCTGGTTCCTTGGCTTAGCTAGTCGTGGTTAGTCCATGGAGTGGACAAATTAATATGGAATTCAGGAACCAGTCTTTCCAATCCAGGAGCCGGCGGGATTTTTAGGAGCCAGCTACACTGACAACAACTAGAAAAAACCTCAATAGTTAGGCATCAGCTGTCACTTTTTAAGAGCATTGGCTACCTGACTCCTGGAATCAGTCCAGCCCTGGGTTAGTCACATTCAGCTGGACTTGTTCTGTATTGTTGACGATGTTTAGGAGCTTATCCAAGAAGCTTCTTCAGTTTTGGTGAGTGCATTCAACATTACAGAACAAGTCTAGTGAACGTGACTAACGGCTACTAGCTATACCATGACCTGGAGAAATGAGAACCTTCACAGGCATAGTTGCTTGGCTATCTCTGGCTTCAATACACTGAGCCACTGACCCATAATAAGTATGCAGCAAGTGAAGTCAGAAATTGTTTCCTGCAGAAGAAGCAGGCTTTACACAGTCGTCAAGTAGGGCTGACGTGTACTGAAGCCTGCTAGCATGTTGTTTAAAGTGACAAACCCTGCTGCTCAGAAGAAAAAACAAACACAAAAAGGTCCTATAAAGGAACAGAGGTCACACTGACCTGGTCTGGTGCCTGTTTGTGGACTCTTCTCTGTGCTCCAATACAAAGCTACACTTACAGGGTTATTCACAAAAGGGTGAAGAGTTTGGAGAAGTGACCAATCTAGGACAACATAGCTGAACTTCAAAGGGAGCTGAATTGGAGTATTTTTCCAGTCCAGCTATGTTGTCCTAGAATGTTCACTTCTCCTGGCTTCTCCAAACTCTTCACCCTTTTGGGAATAACCCTGTTCGTATCTTCAATCTGACACTCTTCTGAGGGCCTTCTGTGGCTCCCTCCCACCAGCCAGCCCCAATGTCACTACAGCAGGGGATGCAAGAATCTGACAAACCCTGAGTGGGTCAGACATGAAGATTCTTTGCGTGGCTTTGAGGTACAACAGAGCAAAGACTCCACAAACAGGTGCCAGAACAGCAATGTATAACCTTAATTATTAATTTTACAGGAACTTTGTGCTGCGATTTGTTTTCAGTGGCAGTGTGGCTTTAAAGGAAAACTCCAGGCAAAACGTTTAACGCTGGCAGTGGAAGGGTTAGCTACTCGTTTCTGTCTAGGTGCTACAAAATAAAGTTATATTCACCTGAACCAGCTCCCTGCTTCTCTGGTCTCTGAATCCTTTCTGCTCCTATGCAGCAGCATTGAAGTGTTCCTTGGTGTCCTTACATCTATACACTATGAGGGGGATTTATCAAAACTGGAGCAGAGAAAATCTGGAGCAGCTGTGCATGAGAAACCAATCAGCTTCTATCTTTCATTTTCAAATCTCAGCTGGACAAACTAAAGTGAGAAGCTGATTGGTTGCTATGGTCAACTGCTCCAGATTTTGTCTACTCCAGTTTTGATAAATTCCCCCCTATGCATAGAACGTGATCATTTACGAGACCTTAGACCGCTGCAGCGGAGGGGGAGAGAGGCTGCAAGGACTGGTCTAAGAACAAGCCGGCTCACTGGTAAAGTGAGTATAACTTTTTTTTCTTTAGCACCTAGACCAGGGGTAGGCAACCTTTGCTCTCCAGCTGTGCTGAAACTACAAATCCCATCATGCTTCTGCCTCTGGGAGTCATGCCTGTGGCTTGCAATGCCTTATGGGATTTGTAGTTTCAGCACAGCTGGAGACCCATGGTTGCCTACCCCTGACCTAGACAAAAAAAAAAATAGCAGGTAACCCTTGAAGTAAGGGGATAGTATACTTACCTTTATCTCTAGCTTTCGTCCGCAGTGCCTAGACAAGGTGCAACATCTGGACCATGTAGATTACTCAAACTCTCATAGAGAAGACTTTCCCGGCACTGCGCTGCAGCATCTGCTCCCCAGATTTGGAATATTCGGCATTCCCTGAGATCTCTTCAGCAGGATGAGGTCACCATGGAAGTTCTCCCCCTACATGTGTTTTTATTTTGTTACGCTGCCTTTGCAAAAGGCAGGGGTGCCCACTGCAAAAAGTGGACCTTACGCAGAGGCTTTAACCTCCCCAAACTGAAGCTAAGTGCTGCTTTAAAGGCGCTAGAAAAGCTCTGCCAAAGCCTGCTGTACACATTGCTCTAAGACAAGCTGCAGCCCACAAGAACAAGGCCATAGGTCTCATTCACACAGGCACAGAGATCTCTGTACTGTAAAAAATCACCCGGATCTCTGCTCCCGGGAGCCACAGGTGTTATGTACAGCCCATCTGTGCAAATAAATGACAGGCTGTGGCTATACAATAACCATCCACCATGCTCAGCAGCCTGAACCTTACCAGATGAGACAGAGATCACCTTTATAACATAATTCTTGTGCTAAGCAGTGTTCATAAGATAGGAACACACCATCTAATATCTAAGAGAGCTAGGTACATCATGGCATTCTAATAAATACACTTTTTTTTTATTAAGGACATTGAATAGAATGGCATTAAAAACTCCAAAGAATCCGAATACATAATACAAATGGAACTTGGCACCCACAATAAGTGAACTTAATATTTAAGCCAGGGACCATTCTATAATAAGCATATCACACAAGGTGGTTTGCTCCCTGGCACAGCTGCCACTGACCCCTCTGAAACACCATAGGCACAGAACATGTATACAGGCTACACAGACCCACCAGGCCGCTATCAGAAGGGCTTTGCTAGGCAGAAAGCTGAACACTCTCTCCACCACCTCGGCCAGGGTGCTGAGGACGTAGTGGCCCTGGTTTTCCACGCTGCTGTGGCCCCTGGGCCCATTGTCCAACAGATCGCCACACACATCCACCTCCATTTCCGACATTTTCCTTGTCTTCCGCCGGAGATGGCGTCATTGAGCGGTGCGTTGTCGTGGCAACCGCGCAGCCGTACCCAGGCGCCGCCATGTTTGATCAGGGAAAAGCTACGGTGGGTAGTTTAGCACGCATGCGTGCTGTCCTACAGGCTGGAATGATAGTGAAAGTATAGCGCTCATATACAGCGCTGGGAACCAAATTGCACTTTATTTTTGTCTTATGTATTAAAGTACCTGTTTTGCACAAAACTTGTGAACAAATTTCTACATTGTTGCATTTATAGCCAACCCACATTTCTATTACAAAAATGTAATCCACAAATCATTTAATTCAAGTCCATATTTCTTTGCACACTGCACCCCCCTTGATAATACTCCAGGAGACATATCTTATAGAGCAAAATGGGTCTTTGTATGTAGTACTGGGAAACATTACTTGATTCATACACATTATTTTAACATAAAATATATAAAAACATTTTTATTGTTACATCACATCAAAATTACAATAAAACAACATCATGTATCTTCATGAATTTATTGACACAAAGAAATGAGACGTCATCAAAAATAAGTTACTAAGAATCTGCTCGCAGTCAACACGTTTAGCGGTTTTATATTTCATCAGGACATGTCATTTGATCCAAATTTATCTAAAATAGACATTAAAGTGAGTTACAAAAAATACACAATGCAATAAAATGTACTTCAAAACTTTATTTTAAGTGCAAAATTATTGTAGACTAGGGTGACCATTCGTCCCCGATTTCCGGGGATAGCTCCCGGATTGAGGAGACCGTCCCCGGACAAATTATGACCCCGGAAGTGTCCCCGGAAACATAGAATAAAAATTTGTTATACTCTCGTGATCCCTGAATTCACAGACGAGCACAGCCTCCCGTCTCCCACACTGGCAGAAGCTTCATACAGCGTGTGCTGGTTACTATTTAAACCGGCGCACTGTGTGCAGCTGCTGAGAAGACACGCTATTACCGTAGCATAGCGAGGAAGTCGGCTGCGCATTTTGCGTATCTCCTGCTACGCTAATAGCGCAGCCTGTCAGAAGTTGCTTACAACGCGCGCCGGTTTAAATAGTAACCGGGTCACGTTGTGTGCAGCTTCTGATAGCGTGGGCGTCGGGAGGCTGCGCTCGTTGGTGGATTCAGGGATCAGGTGAGTATAACATTTTTATTTTTGTTATTTTATGTTCCCGGGACATTTCCAAATTCACCAAATACACTGCATTTATAATTTGAGGAAAATATGCTAAAAAAATAGTTTTTTTTTTAACCATTTGCCAATAAAAAAAAATGTCCCCGGATTTAATTTTACAAATCTGGTCACCTTATTGTAGACACATATTTATTTATTGATCATGTATACAAATACATGATCGGACTGATATTTGTTTAGCATACATTTTTTTGGGGAATTCAGTTGTCTGCTTCAGATACATTTTATTCAAATTCTATTCATATAATTAGGCCCAGTCCTGAAAATACAGAAAACTGTGAAATGAGTTGACTATAGACAGTATCACAGTAACAGAGGGTTAGGCGTATTACGCATGCACGTCTGTCGCACGACCGGCACGCGTTTTTTTTACCGCGATTCGCGGTAAAAAAATCGCGCGACCGTCGCGCGATTCCAAAGGCTACTTGGCTGTATCCCAATGGAAAACGCCCTCCAAAACGGCCCAAAGAAGTACATGTACTTGTTTGGGCGTCAGCCGTTTTGTAGGGCGTTCAGACAGGCGGAAATACGGAAATGTGTGAACCATACCCATAGAAAACAATGGGATTTTCATGGTTGTACGTTTTGTAGAGCGTTCATAGAGCGTTGAACGCGCTACAAAACGGAAAGGTGTGAACGGGGCCTTAATGTCTTTTGATGATGCCTTACATCTAAGTATCAATAAGTTCATAACTGAAAAAATATATGATATGTAGGGATGCACCAAAATGGAATTTTTTAGACCGAAACTGAAATATAAAAATTTGTCAGGCCGAAACTAAAAATTACTTTTTTTTTCCCAGCCTTTTTAAAATGTTTTAAATTATTTTTTTATTCTTTTATTTTTCAATTTTTAAAGTTTACGGTCAGGGGCTTTGGGGAAAAATCAGGGGTCTAAACAGACCTCTAATATTTCCCTTTTAAAATAGGAAAAGAGATTGAGGACACGGAGTTCTAAATCTCTTTTTCTGCAGCCCTTGTTATGAATGAACAGGAATCCTCTATACTGAGTTTTCCTGTTTATTCATAAACTGAGGAGATAGTATCAGTTACAATGTCCACAATCATTAATGAACAGGTAGTGATGTAGAGCACTTCCTGTTCATCCATAACTGGGGACACAGTAGGTTTCATATGTACTAAGTTATTTACAAACAGTAGTTATCGCTGAGTGTTTGTGCTTCGCTCTCTATCCTGAATGCTCCACCTGCCACAGGAGGCCCTTCTCTCCTCCCGCACCGCTCGGCCACCTCCCGACAGCTTCTCTACACTCCGCTGGGCCACCGGCAGCTGGATTGGTTCTGTGTCCCCCTCCGATCCCGGCTGCCTCTGCCAACACAAGTGAGGAGAGCAGCGGGGATTGAAGGGGGTCACAGACCAGGGCCCAGCTGGGAGGAGAGAAGCTAGGGATGCACTGCATTTTGCCCCTTTTAGTGCTACCGGCATTTTCCCCATAATACCATTCTTAACTGAAATTCCAGTGCATCCCTAGTGATGTGATTTTATTTCTTGACATGTTTGGTGTCTATTTACCCGACGTGACCCCATCTTTTATATTTTACCAAAAAAGTGGGTCATATTAGTTGTTTTATAGCATCATGTAAAAAAAAAGTTTTTTTCTCAAAATTTTCAGTAATTTCTCCTGAATATAGTAAAAAATAAAACCCGCAGTGGTGATTAAATACCACCAAAAGAAAGCTCTATCTGTCCCCAAAAAATGGTATAAAATTCATTTCAGTACAGCGTTGCGTGACGGAATAAATGTCAGTCAAAGTACCGCAGCGCTGAACACTGAAAAATGGCCTGGCCAGGTAGGGGATCTAAACACCTGGTCTTCAAGCAGTTAATGTGATGTAACAATCGAAATATTTTGATTTATTTTTCATTCAATGCATTTTTATTGCTCTTCACAAAACATACATTATGAAAGTGGATGTAAACTTCCGTAACCAAAGTGAGTTAACTACATACAGTATATTAAAACATACGACGTTCAAGAGTACACAACAAATCTGTGACATTGTAAGTGGAACACTGGTAGCTTTCAGCTTAAAGAAACCAAACAGAACAACATAAATATTTAATGCCAAAGCACACAAGGTGACTGGGTATGGAACCACCTAGAGAAGTTCTCCAGGGTGGTGGGGAAGGAAGCACCGCTTGAAATAGAAGTTATATAGTCAGGGAGCCCTTATGAAAAGAGCAGGGGAAATAGAAATGAATGCATGGTGCCCATGTTTCCAGAAATTTTGTACTGTCACTTTGTATGGCTGAAAGCATCACAAAAAAACATGACCTGTTAAAGGAATTGTGGGGGACTTCCATGCTCATGCTATGACTCATTTGGCTTCAGTAAGAATATAACTGACCAATTAAAATTGGAAAAGGGTACAATTAGAATGGGCTTTTTGTGAAGTAATGCTTCGTAGGTGTCCTTATGAAAGTACCTACCCGTGACCATGTAGAGAAGTTGGTACACCCTGCTCCAGAAATGCCTGACCATAGGACAGTGCCAACAAATATGATAAAACAAGGCATCAACCCAACAGCCTCAGAAGAAATAGGGTGAGTATGTAGGAACAACCTGGAAACACAAAGGGGAACCATATACCACAGTAATCAGAGTTTTGTTTTGATATACTTTATAGAAAGGTATTGTGTATGAGTCCAGTAACTTTTCCCAGTACCACATTCACAGCCCTATTTCAAGTCTTACTATAGTGAGAGTGTAAAAAAAAAAAAAAGCACCAGTGGGATAAACTGATCATTAACTGCATATGAAACCCACTATGGTCTGTGTAATTGGGAGCACGGTCGGGTGCATCCTTTGCTTATGTACTTTATACTAGGCGTTTGGGTCTAGTCACCCTGGCCATTTTGTAGAAGTGATTTGTCGCTACTACAAATGGCTAATGTGATAATCACTGTAGTCGCTGGTAATTTATCATTGACATGATTTTTTTGCAGCTACAGGTCAAAGTTGTGCTACGTCATTACTTCAGCGTTCACTTTTTGTGGCTAAGTCATAGAAGTGAATTAAAATCATTTGCGGCTGGCCAGAGCCGTAGCTTTTGCGCCCGAGGCAAGAACAGAAAATTGTGCTCCCCAACAGACGTGTGCGGTATGTGACGTCATGCGCCCAGACTCCAGGGTGGCGACGCGCATGCTCGGAATGTGTTGGTGGCCGAATCCAGAAGAGCATAAAATGTATTTTCTTTTGACGAAAGTAATTAAACAAATTTTTAGTCTTTGCACAAGTCTAGTAATATGTGTATATATGTGGGGGGGGAGGTGTGTGTTTCTTTTTTTATTATTATTTTTTTGTACTGTTGGGGGGGTTTCAGGGAAAAATTTGGGGTCTAAGCAGATCCCTAACATTTCCCTTATGAAATAGAAAAAGAGATTGAGGGACACAAAGTCCTCGGCCCATACAGGCAGGGAGAGCAGCGAGGATCCGAGGAGAAGCTGGAGCCTGTGCCGCTCCTGTTTTTCCTTTGGCCAATGGCACCCTATGCTCGCCATGACAACAGGGGTAAGGGATTGCAGTCAGGCCGGCCCTGGCTGCGCCCCCTCTCAGCTGCGCCTGAGGCAAGTGCCTCACTCGCCCCATGGTAGCTACAGCCCTGCGGCTGGCCAGCTGTTTGCGGTTGTGAAATGCTGCTCTTCCATATTTTTGTTATCGTTACTAATAGGGATGCACCGATACAGTTTTTTCGGTATCGAATAGCGATATTTTTTTTTTCCAGTATTCGCCGATACCGAATACCAATACCAGAAGTCCCATTAAGGAAGCCAGACAGCATGTAATGACTCGCCACCTGGCTTCCTGATTAGCCGGGAGGCCGGGCAGCATGTAATGACTCGCCACCCGGCTTCCCGATTAGCAGGGAAGCCGTCACCAATTGACGAGGAAGCATGGACCCGGCTTTCTGGCCAATCAGGAAGCCGGGTGCTGTGTAATGAGTCATTGCCCGGATTCCTGATTGGTCGAAGCTGGCCAATCAGGAAGCCGGGCAACAAGTCATTATACAGCACCCAGCTTCCTGATTGGCCGGGAAGCCAGCTCCATGCTTCCTCGTCACCAGGTGACGAGGGAGCATGAAGCCTTCTTTCTGGCACATCAGAAAGCTGTTGGGCGGGAAATGACTCGCCGTCCGGCTGTTTGATTGGCCGGCTTCCCGACCAATCAAGAAGCTAGGCAGCGAGTCATTACACACTGCCCAGTGTCTTATGGCTCTGATGCCCAAACTGTGGCCCTTTGGTATTTCTCATGCCGCCTTTGGATCTCATAAGTCAGCAGGATGAGTGTAAGTATTGCTGTGCAATGGAGTGGTAATGACAGTGATCTCTGCGGTCTTATGTAACATGTCTACAGCCATGAAGCATATCTACAGTATTTGACCATCTCCTGTGCATGTCTGCAATCTCAGACCATTTTAGTACATCTGTGGTCTCTGACCATCTCCTGTAGTACATCTGTGGTCTCTGACCATCTCCTGTAGTACATCTGTGGTCTCTGACCATCTCCTGTCGTACATCTGTGGTCTCTGACCATCTCCTGTCGTACATCTGTGGTCTCTGACCATCTCCTGTCGTACATCTGTGGTCTCTGACCATCTCCTGTCGTACATCTGTGGTCTCTGACCATCTCCTGTCGTACATCTGCGGTCTCTGACCATTTCCTGTAGGATGTCTGCAGTTTCTGCCCATATCCTGTAGCATGTCAGTCTCTGACAGCCTTCTAAAGCATTACTTATACTTAATTATGAATGACCCTCGGTGATGTCGGGGGCCACGTTCCTTGTAAGTTAATCACCATTGTTAGAGAGTATCTCTGAGTTGTCAAGTGCATTCACAACTCTCAGCTCTGTAATCTATAATGGGAAAGGTTTTAGATGTACATTATTAATAGCTTCCCATTAAATCATGTGGAGCCTAGCTGGACACAACCCTTGCTGTAAGTCAAGGAAACTCTAGCATGAAGGAAAAGCAGTGATGCCCTAAACTTTTCTTTTTAAGCCCAATTCGACCCCTACCTCCTTCCTGAAGACTTCCTCCCTGCATGAAATTTTATGGTAACTTTTAATATACTTACCTTTTTTTTTCAAATGACTTCTGGCTTCTCAGATGACCATCCTTTTATTTCTAACTTCTTGTCCACTGATTGGTTGCCCACAATGGTGCAGAGAGTGCAGCGGACTTTATAATAATGCAGAGAATGGTGCAATTATCATTATGTGAGTGCAGACCCAGAGTCTCAGGTCCACACAGTCAGTACCACTAAAACTGGGAGGAAGCTTAGTATTCCACCAAGCAGGCTGCACTCTTTTTTTTTTTATGTTGCATGATATTAGCGCAACTCTTTATCAAACCAAAAGTTTCAATAAAAGTTGCTACATGCTCGGAATAAATGTCAGTCAAAGTACCGCAGCGCTGAATACTGAAAAATGGCCTGGATGGGAAGGCGGTTTAACACCGCGGATGTCAACTGGTTAAATATCACATGGGCTCATGAAACGGCGACAAAATAGGGTACCCCAAATTGTTCATCGGTGACGCGTTAAAAGCCAGGGCATCAGTTTAGAGTTAACTGTGAATATTGGCCCTAGAATTATTATTCTCACCCAAAGCGTGTTTACATTACTATGTTCACGGAGACATTGAAATTTTTTAATTTATTTTACTATATGTTTTTTGTTACTTTGTTTCATTGCTATCACATAGTGGGGCTTGGCAGCCACCCTATTTGATAGCATATGAGATGGTAAACGGTACACTTTAAGTCGGCCGCTCGCTCTTCCGAGGCCACTGCGGGCGGCCCTCTACATTGCCTGATTGGGGAGCCGCGTCTGTCTGATCCATGAAGGGGTAATGTTTCATCACATAACTTAAGAATAACTTAGTTTTTTCAAAATTGTCTTTTTTTTCTTTATGTAGTAAAAAATTAAAAAACCCTGTGGGGAAGGAGCTTTTGTTTTGGTGGTATTCAATCTGTCCCCAAAACATTATATAAATTTCATTTTGGTATGGCGTTACATGACTGAATAAATGTCAAAGTACTTCAGCAATAAATACTGAAAAATGGCCTGGACAGGAAGGGGGTTTAACCCTTTTGCTGCCAGCTACATAGGCCATACATCACTGCCAGCGCGCCCCTCTAAACAGACTCTATTCAGCTGTGTAAAGCCAATGGGTGGCTTTACACTGGAAGCGATTCTGGTGGCTGTGCTGCTGCCAGATTGCTTCCATGGGGCACTGAAGCATACACCCCCATGAATTGCTTTCCAGGCTACACTGCCTCTCCTGAGGGCCTGGAACCGACATCACAGGTGCGGCAGGTAGAGATACTGGTGAATATCTGTGCGCTGATCTCCCCACTAAATGGGGCCGGAGGTGATGCTGATTGCATCACTTCTGGGCCCTCACCACGATCTGCACTTGAGTAGCTTCTTTTCAGTGGAAAGGTGACACTAGGAGTCCAATGTCACAGTGGCGTAACAACCGGGGG
>NW_017307404.1:101411-103038 GCF_000935625.1 Nanorana parkeri | reverse complement strand
TGTACCCTTCATGGAGATATCAGGAGTCTATTAGTCCCCTAATGTCACCTAGGGACCTCAAAGAAACTGATTAAACAGAGATCTGCTTCACCAGCTTCTTCTCTGGTTACAGCAGCTGGAGAACTGACAGACTGAAGTCTGGAAGTGATGTAAAACACATCCCTTCCAGGTCCAGTGATCGGAGGGGAGATTAACCGCTGGAAGTATGCTGATCTCCCTCTGATCTGGCCACAGAGACCCCGCCTTCGTCCGTTGTAAACAATGTGCACACAAGCAGGGTGGCTGGAAAATACTTTTTAAAAGTCATGAGTGAGCTGTCCAGCCGTCTCATTTGCCAAAACTTTGTTTAAGATAAGAGAGGGATGGATTAGTTTCTGCATTGTTTTTATACTTCTTTACCCATACTACAGATGCAAAGGAAATCTCTTCGTGAGGAGGAACACATACAGTAATAAGTGCACTTGTAAATATAACCCAACAATAAAACAGAAATAAAACAGAAATACCCACTTTCTTTGATGGTTAGCAGAAAAGTGCCTTCTTACACTGGTGATGTGACAGTAAGGCTGTCTGGGCACCCCCAAAACTATTTAGGAAACCCTGCCGTTCCCTTTGTTCACCTATTCCACAGATTAAAAATATTTGTTTTTTTAGAGTCTTCAAACCCCCTTAAATGATATATTTGGCTCTATGTATCATGCACCTCTTTCTTATGCGATACAGAGGTCCAACGACACATTACCCCTTCTGATGGAGCCATACACCACAGGATGTCAAGTCTGGTATGCATAAAAGCGAATTTCATAACGTACAATCATCTACGGCTTATCAGATGGTAGCATGTAGTGAAATACAGAATATGGCTGCATTTAGGAAAGTGCCATTATGGGAGGGCCAGGTGAAATATAAAGCTCTTCAGCTCCCTTTCCTCACACCATGGAGCCTTTCTGATTGAGCCAGCAATCCCAATTACCCAATCACACTGTCAAGAAGGCCCCCAAAAAGCTGCTGCACAAGGCAGCTGGAGTTCTTTACCATAAAGCAAAAAAAAATCTTGGTTCTAGATCAGTGGTTGTCAACCTTTCTAGGGCCGGTACCCCTTGGTAACATTTGCCAAGTTGTGGTGACCCCCAACAGTAAAATTTAGGGATCACGCGGCTGCTGCAGTCACATCTGGCGGCAGAACTGACACTGCTGCGCTAGGAGAGGGCTGAGAAGGACCCTCACCTAGCACAGCAGAAATCACACAGCGACCCACAGGTTGAGAACCACGGGCGTACGCTGTCAGAATAAAAAAAACACCATAGGAATGCATAGCTAGATTCCTATTGGCTATTTCACTTTGCAATAGCAAACTAGCTAATGCACCAGCCCTCTGCTGCTGTCAATCACTAGAAGAGGACCTGGTGGAGAACTTCAGGTCGCCCTCTGCTGATTGGCAGCAGCAGCAGAGGGTGGGTGCAATAGCTAGTTTGCTATTGCAAAGTGAAATAGCCAATTGGAATCTAGCTATGCATTCCTATGGTGGTTTTTTCTGACTTACAGCGGCCCCCGATGTCGGAAAGAAAAAAAAAAAAAAAAAAGGGATAAAGAGTTTCTCTCTTGGGCGTCCGGGAGCCGCTGATAG
>NW_017307404.1:86411-101379 GCF_000935625.1 Nanorana parkeri | reverse complement strand
AAAAAAAAAAAAAAAAAAAAAAAGAAATGACAAAAGAAATGCCTCTCAATGACCTAGAAATGCCTCTCAATGACCTCAATATAAGTAATATGAATATATGGAAAGCTTCTAATCTCATTATGTTGGTTACATCCATTGTGTGCCGTTAGTAGATACATTTTTATAGATGAACGGATGTTAATGGCATGTTCCCACTGGGGCTCTAGTCACACCTTTGCATTAGTTTAAGACAGTTGCATTCACGAGCCTCAATGCATGGGGAGGAGAAAAAAAAATAAACCACACACTTGTACTATTTTTGGCCAATGCAATGCACAACACGCACTGAATTCACATGTGTTAGTGTTTTCAAGATTAGATGCATTGTGTCAATCTACGCACAGCTTATGTGCCTTACCATTTATTCTGTCGGATATGCTCATACACACGTATTAGAGTACAAGGCAGAATGAATGGTAGCGCACATATGCCACACATTAGCTTGCAGATTTGAATGCGTGTTGCCACGGCAAAGGTATTGACCCAGGCTTAAAGACAAGAATACCATTACTCTTTAAGGCATAACTACTTTCATGTTTCAGTCCTGTAAAAAACTCAAGACATTTCTTTCAAATACTTTTTTTATTTTACGTATGCTGAAAGATTGTTAAAACAAGCAAGAGGGAAATAATTCAGAACTCGGATTCAACAGGTTAAATCTTAAAATGGTTTAATCATAAACTTGATGCAAGTTTACAGATTACTGTACATTGCCAAATAAGTCTGCAATGAAAAAAAAAAAAAAAAAAAAAATTAAAAACAAAAAGCATGCCAAGTCAGCAACCTTCTAAACCCCAAAAGTCAATACCTTACCGGTTTGCTGGTTCCTGCCTTTTGTGTGGTTCTATGGAAGGTGTTAAACAAGGGCCTTGTGAAAACATTTATATTAGGTACCAAATCAAAAAATGAATATCGGAGTGTGTGAGGGGTTCTAGTCAAACTCTAGAAAGCATATTGTCAGAAAAGCTGCAGATTCACAACCTTAATGTGTTTTACCCACAAATACATCAATTGGAGAGCAGTATTGATAGGAGCTGTGTGTCACATAGAATGTTAAGGCCAGAACACAGTTTTGAGCCAACCTGTTCTGCATACCAACTTTTCAAGAGGTAAACATGTACAAGTTATAGGGCATGTAATCCTACAGGGCTCATTACAGAAATGATCTCATTATAAAGTTCTGAGAAATAAACCTGGGTACAAGAATATAGAGGGTAATCTACGGCCAGTTATATTATAAGGCAGACACATATGAATGCAAGCTATTCTACCTTTCACAGCTTTAGATTTGAAATGTCAGCAACTACCAGGGGGAATGGGTTTCCCTTGAATATGTATATATTAGAGCAATGGGAAACTAAAAATTGCTCTAGGTCTACAAAATTGAGCAAACGACTGATTCACCCCATTAAACACAAAAAGGCATCAGATCAAGCAAAACCTCATCTTTAATCCTTACTATTCAACAATAGGAGTAAAGTTTACTTACAAACTAAACAAATTTGGCAGGGAAAAAAAAAAAAAAGGGCTGACAAGTGTTTTCTTCAAGGTCACAATGTCTTCAAAGCCCATTGTGCTTGGTAACCCAAGTCCTACGGAATTCTATAATTCGTAAATGATGCATCTTTATTCAAAAATGTACACAGTTGCCTAATCTTATGTGCCAATTCTTAGTTCACAGAATTCAATTGCAACAACCCGTTAATAAAAATGCAACACTAAGAAAAAAAACAAAAAACCTTAGTATTCAATGACTTTAAGCCTCGTATGATGTTCTTGGAGAAGGAGGGGATGACAGAATAAGATCTTAGCCTGAAAATTGTGTCCTACAAGGAGGACTTCACAAAACTGATTATTGTACACCTTTATGAACAGGCAAAGATGATGGCAGCGTAAACACAATGAATCCAAACCATGTTGATTTCCAACAAGGGAACTGTAATAACTTTATAGCTTTTTAATTTAAACCATTTTCAAAAATGGAATTGAAAACGTCTGTAAGGAAAAAAAAAAAAAAAAAAAAAAAAAAAAAAAAAAAAAAAAAAACCACAAAAAAAAAAACAAAAAAAACCCAAACCCTAGATGTTTTTATCTCACTTTTTTTTTTGCAACGTTTTAGCACTTCAATTTATGGGTTAGGAAAGCTCAGTAGCCTTCTACAGTGTATATTTCCCCAGACCTATAGGCATAAATATTTAATGGCTTTTGTAAACTATACCCTCCCTTGCAACGTTTGGCAATTTTTTTCCACCAAATTGTAATTGGAAAGCCCAAGTCATTTCTTTTAATCATTTCTTAAAACATCCGTTTTAAATGTATGAAACATTAGTTTGGCTTTAAATGATACTATACAAAGTAATTTATTTTTGCAGAGCAAATTCTGCAAAAGAAAAAAACAAAAGAAAAAACAAAAACAAAAACACATGAACAAATGAAATGAAAGCAATTTACAAGTCTAATAAAAGAGGAATGGATGCACTAAGCTAGATCTTCTGATTTAAATAGGATGATAAAATATCTGGAGTGGCCTCTTCAGTAAAGGCAGCTGCTCTCAGTCCCAGAGAAGCAGATGTGGTCTAATATACAGGTCTGACAGTTCCTTTATCTAATAGCTAACATATGCTGTACAGAGGACCCAAGGGCAATATTGGATCAGTGTTGGAAAGAAGTAGAAAATAAAAGTTTATTTAAATCTTGGTCCAAGGTGAGTTTGGAGTTACCCATCTTCTTTTGGAGGAGTGTACCAGCCTGAAGAAAAAAAAAATGCATAAAGTTAGAAAAATATTTGGTTCCAAAACAGGACAACTGCAAAAATATTAAATTGTAAAAAACAGGATAGTAGCCATATCCCCAGAGCTATATTGGGCCACATAACCAGCTAATTATGAGAATATACCCTCCAACAAGATAAAAAAAAAAAAAGGAGCAGCTGCCAGATCGTGAGCACGTACCTACCCCATGCTTCTTAAGTAAGATGAACGACATTAAGGAAGGATTTAAATCTATTTGAATAATTTGTATCATGATGAATTATTCACGACAGGACTGCTGCTCTATTACAGCTTCCAGAGTGAAATATTTTTTTTTTCTCTATGGGTAAAGGGCAATGTGAGACATTTCCCAACACAACAGAAGATCTGGCTGTTTTTGGCACTCCCAACACTTGCTACATTATCACTCATACATACACGGGTTGAGTCTGGTAAACTTATTGTAAAGAGCCACCATAACATGTCTTTCTTCCACTTCCCTCATTGCCCTAACATAGTCATCTGCTTAACTCCTCTATGCAGAAGACGAATAGCTGTTTTTAGGCAAAAGCATTACACAGGTCACAGCAAAGCCATGGCTGCAATTAAAGTGACCTTTATTCATATCTTTAAAATTAACAAAACATACCTTTAGAAATGTTTAGTAATGACAATCTACAAACACATACCTCTAGATAATTGCCGGCTTTGTATTCTTTGCATACCTTATTTCTCTTTTCTTCCCCAGTCTTCTGACAGTGGCCATGTTAAGGCCAGGTTACTAGCTCTCCATTTAGTTCCCTGAACTCTAGCACATGTGACTAGGACATGTGACCATGCACATCATCTCAGGGGAAGAAAATGCATTTCCCCGAGATCTCATGAGATTACTGATGAGATTTCCCAGCTCTACTGATGCAACTTTCCCAAGATGCCACGCTGGGGCACGATCATTTGTGCCAAAGTGAACCAGGAAGTAGATAAACACTATTTGTAAGTAAATGAAAACAATTTTGTTTAATGAATGTAAGATGATTTTAAATCAGCATGCAGAGCTGGATACTGATGTGATTTTTAGTAAAAGGGGGTAAAGGTCTGTATAATGGTTTGATACATCATTTCTATTAAGGTCAGGTCCAAAAACAAAGTGTCAGGTTTGTGTAAAATATTACATATGAATATTTGGTGTTCTACTTTGGAGCCAGCAGTGTTGAAAGTCCAAGGTTTCAACAGAGACAAAGCATTACCATTAAAGCCTTTTCTCGGAGTCCATTGAGTGACACAGCTCCCTTCCCCTGATTCTCTTTCATACCACTTGCTACAACTGGCAGGTGTGAGGGGTTAGGTCCTTAAAGTAGCAGGCTTTTAAAACCGAGGCATAATGTCCAATTCTCCTGGAGGCAACAGCATAACCCTATTTCTTTGAATTCTTCAGAGCAGTGTCCCTCAACGGACGATAGAAAAAAGTAAAATCAGCCTCTGCTGTGCAGTCACTTGAACTAGCCCATAGTGCTCTGAGTAGGTCCTGCCCTCTGCCACCAAAACAGCCCTGACCCATTGAGGTATGGACTCCACTAGACCTCTGAAGCCATGATGTGGCACCTTGCACCAAGCTGTTAAGAGGACTTAAAGGATCTGCTACTAAGTTGCGAGTTGGGATCTCCATGGATCAGAATTGCAAGACAGTCTCATGTCACAGGTCATACACCATGGCAAGACTGAGTAAAGCAACAAGATGCAAGGTTGTTATACTGCATCAGCAAGGTCTCTCCCAGGCAAGGATTTTTAAAGCGGACTGGGGTTTCAAGATGTGCTGTTCAAGATCTTTTGAAGAAGCACAAAGAAACTGACAACGTTGAAGACCGTAGACGCAGTGGTCGGCCAAGGAAACATTGGAGCCGATGAAAGACACATCACGCTTACTTCCCTTCGACATTGGAAGATGTCCAGCAATGCCATCAGCACCGAACTGGCAGAAACCAGTGGGACCCAGGAACACCCATCTACTGTCCGGAGAAGTCTGGACAGAAGTGGTCTTCATGGAAGAATTGCAGCCTAAAAGCCATACCTCAGACGTGGAAAGAAGGCTAAGTGACTAAACTATGCACAAAAACATAGTAACTGGGGTGGAGAAAAATGGCAGCAGGTGCTCTGGACTGATGAGACAAATTTTGAAATATCTGGCTGTAGCAGGAGGCAGTTTGTTCACAGAAGGGCTGGAGAGCGGCAAAATAATCAGTGTCTGCAGGCAACATTGAAGCACGGTGGAGGTTCCTTGCAAGTCTGGGGCTGCATTTCTGCCAATGGAGTTGGAGATTTGGTCAAGATCAATGGTGTTCTCAATGCTGAGAAATACAAGCAGAAACCTATCCCATCATGCCATACCATCAGGGAGGCGTGTGATTGTCCCCAAATTTATTCTACAGCAGGACAAAGACCCCAAACATACAGCCAATGTCATGAAGAACTATCTTCAGCATAAAGAAGAGTCCTGGAAATGATGGTTTGGCCCCCCAGAGCCTTGATCTCAACATCAAGTCTGTCTGAGATTACATAAAGAGAGAATGATTTGAGGCAGCCTACATCCACAGAAGATCTGTGGATAGTTCTCCAAGATGTTTGGAACAACCTACCTACCAAATTTCTTCAAAAACTGTGTGCAAGTGTACCTAGAAGAACATATGCGGTTTTGAAGGCAAAGGTGGTCACACCAAATATTGGTTCAATTTGGATTTACCTTCTGTTCATTGATAAAAAATAAACAATTTAACACTATTTCTGGAAGCATTCTTACTTTATAGCAGTTTTTCACACCTGCCTAAAACTTTTGCACAATGCATACACACACCAGCCATAACATTATGACCACTGACGGGAGTAATGAATAATATTGGTTATCTCGTTACAATGGCACCTGTGGGTGGGATATATTAGGCTGCATGTGAACATTTTGTACCTGTAGTTGATGCGTTGGAAGGAAAAAAAAAAAAAAAATGGGCAAGCGCAAGGATTTGAGTGACTGACAACAGCCAAATTGTGATGGCTAGGTGACTGGGTCAGAGCAACTCCAAAACTGCAGCTCTTGTGGGATGTTCCCAGCCTGCCGTGGCCAGGACCTAGCAAAATAATGATTGCAGGTTTCGATAGAAAGGTGTATAAAACACACAGTGCATTGCAATTTGTTGCATATGGGGCTATGTAGCCTCAGACCAGTCAGGATGCCCATGCTAACCATTGTTTACTGCAAACAGCACCTACGATGGACATGTGAGCATCAGCAGAGGACGAAAGAGGCCTGGTCAGATGAATCAGGTTTTTTTTTACATTATTTGGATGGCCGGATGCATGTGCGTCACTTACCAGGGGAGGAGATGGCACTGGGATGTACTATGGGAAGAAGCCAAGCAGGCAGAGGCAGTGTGATGCTTTGGGCTATTTTCTGTTGGGAAACCTTGGGTCCTGCCACTCACGTGGATGTTACTTTGACACGTAACACTTACCTGAACATTGCTGCTTACCAAGTGCACCCCTTCATGGAAATGGTATTTCATGATGGCAGTGGCCTCTTAGTAGGATAATGCGCTCTGCCACACTGCAAAAATGGTTCGAGAATTGTTTGAAGAACACAACAAAAGTATGAGGTGTTGACTTGGACTCCAAATTCTTCAGATTTCAAACCAATCAAGCATCTGTGGGATGTGCTGGAAAAACAAGTCCTACCCATGGAGGCTCCACCCCACAACTTACAGGACTTAAAGGATCTGCTACTGACAGCTTGGTGCCAGATACCACAGCATACATTCAGAGGTCTAGTGGAGTCCATGCCTCGACGGGTCAGAGCTATTTTGGCAGCAAAAGGGGGGCCTACTCAACATTAGGTAGGTATTGAATATTATATAAATCCAAAGCACCTATAGAGGCACTCATGGGTCTTGCAGCGGAGATCTGACAATAAAACAGTTTGACTTATCTATGCCTCTATATATCTACTTTGATTTGTATTGATGTTTTTGTGGATTACCACCTGGGTAATTACCTTACAAAGTGTGTGGTGGCTACCTCTGGGATGTATGGACACACACACACACACACACACACACACACATCATAACAGTACCATTCTTCTCGTGGATCTGTACTAGGGATTTGTAGGATTGCTGTGCTCGAGCAAGGTTATACTGATTCTAAAAAAGAAGATAAAGGAAAGTTACTGGATGTGTATATAAAACGTAGACAAACACCATTTACATACAGACCTTAAAAAGACCCACCTTGTTGGCTCCAAATTGCACACGTGCTTTTCCTTTTACCAGGGTAGCATTGATTTGCATGATAACAGATTCTATTGAATAGGCACTGCTCCAGCCCTAAAAAGACACAAGGACATACATGGTATATGTTGTCTATCAACCAAAAGCATGTTAACACAATGTAAAATTACATATATTAACCACTTTTAGCCCAATCATGACAGACAAAAAATGTACCTGTGCAATAAACTTCAACAAATAGCACTACCTCTCTCAAGAAAAAGAGAAAATGCTCAATAAATCATAAGAAATGCTTAGAATCTGGAGCATTGCTTACTAATATTCAGCCTTGCTTACTTGTACTGAGCCATTTAGGGGCAGCCTGACAATTCAGGAGCTGAATTTTAACAAATAAAAGGTTAATACATAATCACAGCACTAGAATATATTTTTATGTAATAGCATATGAGTAAAAAGGTCAGTGACAATTACAAATAGATATATTTGATAAAATAAGTTATGTGGTTTGTTTGAGGGAAAACGCTACTTTATTATCTACCTGTTTTGTAAGAAGCTCCATACAGAGGGCACCTCCACCCAGCACATACCTAAATTAGAAAAAATAAAAATAAACAGAAAAAAAAATGTTTCATGGTCACCATCTGGGCTGCACACAATGTAAACGGTTTTGGTGTTCTATTACGGTTCTCTCTTTACAGACATGGCTCACATATACAATTTTTTTTACAATGTACAGTAAACTCCCCATTATCCAGCATTCACAGGGATTGGTAGATTCCAGATAAATTTAATTTCTGGTTGCTTGAGATTTACTATTAAAAATAGGTTTATATAATGCTATACCCCATACCAAACTATTCCATAAACTCTGTATTGACTTCATATTACTATTGAAATAAAGTAATCAAAAGTAAATGAAGACAGACACTTCGTATAAGCACTGTAATACAGGTACTGTAATGCCGTGTGCACTGTGTCTGCCTGATATTGGGACTGGCGATCAGTATATTGTAATTATTAGCAATACATTGCCGTACTGGGAGTGATCACTAGGTGACGCTTGTTCACAGGATAATAGACCACTTTTCACAGACCATCAGACACTCGTTTCCATGATAACAGCACTTTTCAGCCCATTTCTCTACCTTACCATGCTGTAGAGCTCTCTCCCTCTCCTAGAAGGTTGCAGATCAGCAAGTGCACAGTGTATTTTTTTTTTTTAATGCCGTTTAGATGAGAGTTCTGGTTGGTTGAAGACGGGATAACAGAGTTTACTGTATTATGTTACATAAATGTTAGAAGGGAATAGCCAACTACAATCTTTCAAACGTGGAAATATAAAACAGGAAGAAAAAAAAGAAGGTTCATATGTTTATATCAAAGATGCTGAAATGTGTAACTTGTGTCCCATACACTTTTGCACATGTAATAAATCTCACTGCTTACCAGGAGATGTCACTATTGTGCTGCAGGAAGCACGAGAGTTCCCGGCAGGCAAATGGCAGGCAGCGACTGCTGGTCTTCTGCTGAAAACTACTTGCCTAGCTTTCTCTGGCTAAAATAGTCTCTCACCAAATATCAGCATTTCAGATTGGGGCAACGTGACGGCCAATGAACTGGCATTTTCACAAAAAGAGGTGGTCTTAACACCCTAACACTCTCTCATTCCACCCACAGACTAAAGTCCCTTTTGGTAAAAGTCTGTGAAGACTTAGTGCACCTGACATGACCTAAAATGAGGCAGAACTAAAAAGGTACCTGTGAGTACATTTGTACCTTAAGTCTTTAAAGCAGGTCTAAACCTAAAAAACAAAAATATAACATGACAGATCATCAGTCCTTAGATGTGGAGCGTTTGTTTTATAGAGGCTTTTTTCCTTTATTCATACCTGCTGATACTGTTACTTAAACACTTCTGTACCTGCATGGCTACACTCAATCTTCCACTGTATCTATGGAGGGAGCTTTCCAGATACCTTGGACTACCAACTCTTCCTGCACTGCTCATCTCTATTTCATAAGAGGCATTCTTTTGTAATTCACAGACAGTAGCTAAGAAATGATAAGATTGTTTGATCCATCAGTTCACTACACAGGAAGTTACAAGGACACTGAAATTCTTGGTACACAAAAAGGTTATTTTGTGTACCAAGAACTGGTAAGCTGCAGTGTATTATTTTGTGTGTTTAGATATTCTTTCAAATCAATGTCTGTGTCCTTGTGGAGCCCCTTGGAGACAAATCATAGCCTTGTGTACAAGCTCAGCCTATGAGGCAAGCAGGGCCTCACCACTGTGGCCCTGCTTGCCTCATACTTGCCTAACTGCCACTGGGCTTAGGATGCAAGGGCCCAACCGGTATCAGATTGAAGACAGTACTTTCAGACATCACAAGATTCAGTACTGTTAACATTTAGGCAATTTTAGGCAAGGTAAGGCAAGGTAAGGTTCGTATAAGCAACATTTGACTCCAACACTGCAGGGTTTTTAGCAACACAAGCAGAGAACTGGACACAGATAAAAAAATAAGCAAACACAAGCAATACAGATTAATAATCAAAAGCAAAGCCATACTTTGCCTTAATACTCACCCTCCAGAGAGTACTGGTGATACCACTCTCACAAAAGGAGGGTCAAAAGGAAAATTATCCTGCGGTAGAAAATGAATACTAAATATAAATGGATGAAGCCTTACATATGAGGTATCAAACAGACCGAGAATCAGAAAACAGGCTTCGTGCCGGTAAGGCTTGGGTCCAAACAACACACCTACACATGCTTTACCTTAAAGGAAAAATTCAGTAAAATGCTTTCTATGCCTTCCTTTTCTTTTAAGACCAAAAGGTCACTATGTAATGGGCTGTCCGGGTCAACCCTAGAAGAGAAAAGAAAAAAAAAAACCAATCTCCTATAAAATAAGACATTAGCAAATGCAAACAACCTTCTATATCACATTTGAATCAGAAGACATGCAACACAAAGTATTTTACCTATAACCTATTGTAACTAGAATCAAGCATTTTAAAAACATTTAGGCTAGGTTCACATATCAGCGATCCAGGGCACGATTGCACACAGCGTTTGCTGCACGGCTCCATTGATTTTAATGGCGTTTTGGTCACACGGCAATCGCACACAAAAAAAAAAAAATAGGATTTTGGTACTTGCAATACTGAGAGCACCAGATTTAAATCCCACGGCGGCAACAGGGAGCGAACAGGGGGAACGAAACGTGTGACCCCCTGCACAAAAGTGCGAACGAAGGCGTTGGAAGCTATCGGCCGCTGAAAGAGGACAGCCAATGCCGAAATCTGGCCCTTGATAGTACTCAAGGCCAAACCCTGATCCACACCCCGCTGTAAAAAGGCGAGGATCCTGGCAACGGAAAACAAACGAGGCGGAAATCCCACCGACTCACCAGGCAAAATAAGCCTTCCACGTTCGATGGTAAATCCGTCGTGACACAGGCTTGCGAGCCCGCAACATCGTAGAGATAACCGCATCAGAGAGACCACGGTCCCTCAACACCTGGCTCTCAACAGCCACGCCGTCAAAGCCAACGACGGTAAAGACGGATGGAACACCGGACCCTGAGATAGAAGATCTGGACGGAGCGGCAGGCGCCAGGGGACGTCCGCCACCAACCGAACCACATCTGCGTACCACGCCCTCCTCGGCCAATCCGGAGCCACGAGGATGACCGGGACGCCTTCCACCGTGACCCTGCGAAGAAGACGCGGCAACAGATACAGTGGAGGGAACGCATAAATCAGACCGTAGCAATCCCACGGCGCCACCAGGGCGTCCACCGCATCCGCCCAAGGATCCTGGGTCCGGGCCACGAACCGCTCGACCGGACGATTGAGGCGAGACGGCAGGAGATCCACGTCCGGGATCTTGTTCAGGCGAGAAACCGGCGGATCCACCGCGGGGGGAGTAGACCATTTAGACAGGAAGGACTCTTCAAAAAGGATAGCGAACCGAGAAGCGCTTTGGAACGGTAAACGACTTGCTCGGGCGCTTCCACTCCTTGTAGACAAAATCATCAAAAAAGGGAACGTAAGGGAAAACCTTAGTGGAACGCCTACTCCTGTGCGTCCCAAAAGGAACCGGCGGGAGCGCCGAAGAACTCGGAGTCTCCTAAATTTTTAACGTTTCCCGCACAGCGCGAACCAAAGCCGTGACCAATTCACGCTCCTGGGCCATAAGGGCGGTCCCCGACTCGTCCTCACAACCAGACTCCGCCTGAGAGGAGTCCCCCTGGTCATGCTGCGCGGCCGCAGCAGAAATTTCCCCCTCTTCCTCAGAATCCCCAGAAAGGACCGATAAGGGGGCCGGCAAAGCGCGCTTCCGTGGGGGGCGCTGCGTCAGTGTGCGCTCCATACGGGACACAAAACTGTCCATGGTCGAGGAAAAAGCCTCCAAGGACAACATAGCGCCAGCGGACCCCCCCAAAGACCCCGCAGACACCAAGGGAGACTGGGAGAGGGGCGCAGAAGCACAGGCTGCGCAAAGGGGGGATGTGGGAGAGGTCCTTGAAGAGAGGCCGCAGCCCTCACAGGGCACTGCGTCCAGTTTGTCCCCACAGTCCATGTCCCCGGCAAAAAATATGCCACCAGAACCCCAGGCAAGGAAGGAGACCCCAGCAGGCACCGCCCCCGTCCGTAGGCCCGTCGCTGCAGTTGCCCCTAGCAACAGACCCGCAGGCAGACGACCCCCCTACAGCACCTGAACCAGAGCCGAGGAAAGTGCCCTCCACCGCGACTTGGTACATTTGTGCCTAGCGTCCTTCTCCTGCAGGTGGCGATATTACCCTACAGTACAGGATCTCCGATCTGTTCCCTGTGTCCTTCAATGAACGGGAGAGAAAAAAAACGTACACATACATTGCAAAAACTTGACGTGCGGCTTTTTAAGTTGCAATCATGAATGATTGCACAGGCGGAATCGCAGCGGGAAACTGATCCACCTGGTGCGACTAGGGGGCCATTAGAAAAGAATGGCATTGCTAGCGTGATTAGCAGTTGTGTGCGACTGTGACCGCGTGCCCTTCCAGGCGGTTTTCTGCATCCACTTATTCGAGGAAAAAAAAAAAAAATTGCCCAACTAAATCGATTAAAATAAATCATTACTCGCAACCGCAGCCCTATTTTATATATATCCATAACTTCTTAGTATTGAGTGCCAAGAAGATACACGGTTACTAAAGCTTGCGAAACATACAATGCCGCCACATAATACATACTTAAATATGGCCTGATGCTAAAGGTGCATATCATCCAACCAAAGAGGTTAGAGTTCAATAAAAAGTTAAAGGATAACTCTTACCTAAGCAGCTTAACATGCCATTCATACAGGCTGTCATTTACAAGTTCCACTGAATAAATTCCTGAAAAATAGAATAAAAGTTAAGGAATCAGTAATACTTTGTAGTTCTAAAAAAAAAAAACCCTTTTTTCAGTATCAAGTACCGATATTTATCTTTTGGTGCTCGCTGATACAGCGCAACGATACTTCCGCTAGCATGGAGCCAGCTTCTCAAGCATTCAGGAAAACGGTTTAGCGGGTGATGACATGCCGCCCAGCTGGTCGATTGCCCAGGAAACTGGCTCCATGCGGATTGGCCGGGAAACTGGTTTCCCAGGCAATCAGCATGGAGTCCGCCAACCAGCATTGAGCAGGCTTCCCAGCCAAATCAAGAGGCAGGTCAGTACCCGCCACCTGGCTTACTGATTGACCCGGAAGTCGGCTTCCCAGCCAATCAGCATCGAACTGGTCAAACCGCATGGAGCCGGCTTCAGGGCCAATCAGCATTGAGTTGGCAGCCTTATAAAAAAAAAAAAAAAAAAGGAAAAAAGGAACAAAAACATTTAATAAAAAACAATAAAATATAGTGCAGAGGAGGCCATTAAAGATAGGAGACAAACATACCGCATTCTAAAATTGTTGCAAACTAAAATTGTATTTCGACAAGAAACTGAAATCCCAGGACATATGATATACGCTATAAAATCAGGACAAATTAAAAAAAAAAAAATTATGAATTACTTTGTTAACTACACTAATTATGTACAAATTGCAAAAACTATGAAAAAATATTTTTTTTATAAAAAAAAAAAAATAAATTCAAAAAAATAGAGACATTTGTATGTGCAATGAATAAGGAAGACGGAAATTATGGTTAAACAAACCTAGCAAAAATGGCAAAATTGTTCTGGTCCCCAGAAGAGAACACATTTTCTGAAGCTGTGTCACTAGGGGTTAAGTTCCTTAATGATATTTTAAGCAAGCCAAGTTGTTTAAGCTTTTGTGGACCTTTAAATGCACAGAAGACATTCCTGACAATGAGGAACCCTAAGTGCTGGTTCACACAACGTGTGCACTGTCATGCCGCATTGTTATACCACACTGCTCACTTGTGTTTCCTTCTTCTACCTTTATGTTATTTCAATGCACTGCAGTGTAATGTAATGTGCTGCACTGCGATAACAATGATACCTGCATCACAACACACACCAATACAGCACATTGGAGAGAATAGGCCTTATACAAAGCTTTTTGCCTCGTCATTGTGTTGGGCAATGCTGCCAATTGGCTGGTGTGAGCAATTCCAACTTTTTTCCAACAATAAGGGACGGCAAGACAAAAAATAAATAAAAAAGGGACCAACCTGTTTTATAACTTTGTGATCTGTATATATCCCTGAGCTCTTTCATAAGACGATCAGAAGCTTGTACGGATCCAGACACTGCACCCTAACAGAAGAGAGAAAAACACAGAAAAAAAAAAGAAGTTCCTTTTAATCCTAGTTGAAACCTCTAGGGGACAGAGTGCAAAAAAAGGTTTTAGTAGTTCTTGAGGTTTATAGTTTGCATCAACATGGTTGTGTTCTTGTGTTTATTTAAAAGCATAACTATACATTTAATGTACTTACCTCTTTTTATAATCATAATCTGTTAAATTTAGTTATCTGCCCTTTTTTCCTTGGCAACTGCCATTAATAACTCATGCCAGTGTTTACATTCAGCTTTAAAGAAGTATAATATACTCTTCTCAATAATAATTAGAGCTGGCGTGGGACACTGCACCTTTCACACGTCGGCTATATATAGCGAGAGCGGAGCTATGAGCGGTGCACTGCTCCCGGCAGGGATTCCCTCCTCCCCTCAGTTCCTCCAGCGCTCACTGGAAGGACAGACAGGAGAAGGCTGGCACAGGCTCTAGAACAGCAAAGCCAGCTGTCAATCAGGCAGCCGGATGTATCCCAACATATTGGCTGCTCCGCAGCTCTGTGCTGTCAGCATATAGCAGACAGTAGCCAAGTTTATGCCAATTTTGGGATGGGACATAGAAGTACATTAGCAAATGTACTCCTGTGACCCAACAGTAGTAAAACCCCCCAAAAAGTTTGGCTTTATGTCCTTTAACTGCAGAGAAGGCCCAAGAACAATGAATGCAGCTGCCTACACCTACTGGAGTCAAAGTCTTCATTGATTCCAATGCTGCAGAGCACCTCTCCATTCTTGAACCGTGCCAGGGTTGTAGTGAAAAGGCCTTTGTCCTCATCGGTGCTTTTCAAGGGGGACCCCCCACCCCTCCCTGCCAGGCCTCGCATTAAGTGTCTGGTTGGGAATTTTGGGGCAAAGAAGGGTCTGGTATGAATTTGTAGGGGAACCCCACGCTGTGTTTTTAAAAAATTCTATTTCTAACAATTTGTGGGGAGTTTGTTGTATGGAATAGCCCATATAGCAGCCCTTCCGGATCAGCTGAACCGAAGGCTTCCTGAAGCCGAAGGATTAGCCAAAAGTTCAGCTCTTCAGTGAATAACCCCTTAGTATGATGCCACCATATCCCCTAGATAAAATTTTTGGTATGGGGGGGGGGGGGTTGGGGGCCAATGGGTGGTTTTG
>NW_017307404.1:66632-86392 GCF_000935625.1 Nanorana parkeri | reverse complement strand
GGTTTAGGGTCAACTGTCTGATTTCACATTTGACTGGAGCTCCTCTTCAATTTATTAAACATTTCAGTAATGAATACATTTTGCAGGGGGCTGCTTTTCCAATTTACGATATCCAATACTTTATCACTCACATTAAGGTGGTCCTGCCTTTGATTCTTTCGGATCTTCTCCAAGATGGCAAGATTCTCTTTTTCAATGCCTTCATCCTCTGACTTCTTACCATCAACTGGCTCTTCCTTCATGTCATAATGATCCAGATCTTCAATATCCTTAAAAGAAAAATAGGATTTTTGTACTCACCGTAAATTCCTTTTCTCTGCGTTCATTGAAGGACACGGTGAAGTAGATCATAGATCTGAAACCACAGGGTATTGCGCCACCTGCAGGAGGACGCTAGGCACACAACAAAAGGACAAAAAATAAAAAAAAAGCCTAGGGGTGGCCCCTGCTGGTTGCCAACCCCCCCATCTACTGACCAAGTCTCCAGTAAGTAGCAAGCAGTAAAGAGAAATTCCCACATAGAGAGGGTGGATAGTGTGTCCTTCAATGAACGCAGAGAAAAGGATTTTACGATGAGTACAAAAATCCTTTTTCTCTTCCGTTCATTGAAGATCTTAGATCTGAAACCACAGGGACTTCACAAAGCAGTGCAATATGAGACACAAGAACGTCTAAAGGGTTGCCTGCTAAACCTTGCACCCAAAATGGCCACATTACAACTCTGAGCAACGGAGGCACTAAGATCAAAGGCCAAGGACGCCCCGACAGCCCTAGTTGAATGAGCTGCAGCAGGAAAAAAGAGGTTCCCAACCCCTGATAGCATAGGCCTGAACCACAGAGTTGCGAATCCAACACATGACAGCGACAGGAGATATAGCCATCTGTGTCCAGGTACAGAGAATACGATTCACGAAAAGATGCCTTATCTAAATAGACACGAAGAGCTTGAATAACTAAGCAATGTAGAGATCTTTCTCCGATGGGCAAGCCCAGAACAAAAAGGAAGAATAGCCTCATGAAGATGAAAGGCCGAATCGAATTCAGGAAGAAAAGATGACCCGAGTCAGAGCACAACCTTATCTCGGCGAACAACCAGAAAAGGGGACTTGCACGACAAGGCCCTACATAGGCGATAGCCACCAAAGGAAGACACCTAGTGCGACAAGAATCAACAGCAGAATCTCTTAAATTCTTAAATAAAGATTCCCACAACAGCAAAGATCCAAATGTAAAACCAGAGGGGGTAACGTAGACCGGACGAGGGAACGATGTGCAAGCTCTTCCACAAAAAAGTACGAACTAGGGAATTGCATACCAATGCCCGCTGAAAGGAGATGGACATACCCAATAATTTGGCCCTTAACTGCGCTCGGGGCTAGACCCAGATCCACCCCATGCTGAAGAAAAGTCAGATTCTGCTCCCCGAATAAAACCGTGGTAAAATGTTTGTGAAGTAGCCACATGCGCCTTAAGCATAGTGGGAATAACCTAATCCGGCAAAACCCCGGGTCCTTCAACACCTGGCTTTCAACAGCCACGTCATTAAAGCCAGAGACTGTAAAGCAGGGTAGGAGACCGGACCCTAAGACAGAAGATGCGGCCAAAGTGGCAGGTGCCATGGTGCATCTACGACCAGATGCCCCACGCCCACGAGAGACAGGAAATCCCCACAGCCTCTATCCTGCAAAGATGAAGGGGAAAAAGCTACACCGGGGGAAGGCATAAAGCAGTGTACCGGTCCCACAGAGCTCCCAGTGCATCCGCCCACGGATCCTAGGTCCTGTTCACTAACCGAGAGACCTTCTAGGTGAAGCGGGCGCAGACATCAATCCACTGAAACACCTCTGGATGCAATGGCCACTCCACCCTGGATGCACAGACTGGCAGCTGAGGTAATCTGCCTGCCAATTGTCTACCCCCAGGATCTGCACCAGGGAAAAAGCCGGAACATGACTCTCCGCCCAGGAGATAATCTGACACCTCCTGCGCCATCGCTGCGCTTCTTGTTCCACCTTGATGGTTAATGCAACCCACCACCATAGCATCGTCCGATCGAACCCAAAACGGCAGACCCTGAAGATAGCAAGTTCTGTGTTGGAGAGACAATCACAGCCCAAGTTCCAACAAATTGATTGGAAGGCAGGAATCCTCAGATGACCACTAAAGAAGAGAAGCCCGGATATCCCAACTCACTGAGGTTTCCCTGTCCAGCGAAGATGGAGACTTGTTCCAATGGGACAAGATGTTGCTCTGCAGGGTCCTGGCATGATGTTGCTCACAGAGAACCACTTCAAAGAATCGATCTCATCCTGGCCCAGGACCAGCCCCAGATATTCCAGCCATGGGACTTTTTGCAGTGCAGGATCCACCCGAACTCATCCGGAGATCACTCCCCCGTAAAGATCAGTTTGGTAAGCGCACTCTGGAGCCAGAGCAATCTGTAGAGCACAACAGCAGAACCGACAATTTGGACACAAACTGACCAGCATCAAGCGCCACAAACTTTGCACCAGTAGGTCGTCGACATAGGCGGGAGAACCATGTTTACCAGCAAGACCCTGGGGCAACAGTTAGCTCAATCAGGTAAATATTGAGATATCGGGGCTGAAGCGAAAACAGGGTGGCAAAAGCTCCAGCGATGACATACATAATTCATGAAGTAGCCTCTGCCTTCCGATCCGTGGGAACCCAGAAAGACCAGGAATCCTCCACAGGAATGACTGCAGCCTTTATTAAAAGGTGCAAGATTGGTGGATCCACCAGCGCAGTAGACCACTACTCCAGGAAAAGATTCCTCAAAAGGAATAGCGAACGTACGAACATTTAGGCAAAGACTAGATAAGCCGTCCCCACTCCTTGTAAAGAAAATCATGAAAAAGTTGATGTATGGAAAAACCCCTTGCCGACCGCCCAAGTTGAGAGTGTCAAAATAAACTGGCACCTCAGAAGAACCGGGAGCATGCTCGATCTTCAAGGGCTTCCGAACCTGAACTAAAGGGCAGAAATCAAGTCCCGCTCCTAGAGCAAGAGGTGGACGACCTTTACTGCTTGACCCCTCTGCAGAATCCCCAGGAGCAAGATGGTCCAACATCGCAGATACCTCTTCCTCCACCTCAGAACCATTCATAGGGGTTGGAGAGGGTGAAGGCATTCAACATTTCTTGAAAGGTACTTGCGCCAAGGTACGCTCAATCCGCCAAAACAGTTCATAACGAACGAAAAGGCCTCAAAAAGGATAGCGTCTGACTGGGACAACCGAGGCCCACAGAAAAGGGCCCGAAAGCAGCCCTAACGATGGGGACGGGGTGCCGTCAGACAAGCAGCACAAAAAGGGGACTGAGAGTGAGCCACGCAACATCCCTTGCACGCCACCGTAGAGACCGCGTCCCTGCACTCCATGACTGCAAAATGCCCTTCCAAAACAGACCACCAGCACCCACGGAGACCACATCAAAAGGGAGAAGTCCAGCAAAACACTCACGGCCCCCACAAAGCCCACCACGTGTCCTTGCCGCAGCCACATGGAGCAGCCCCAGCAAACACCATCCGCAGTAGTAAATACCCTTCGGCGTGCCAAGACTGAATTCCAGCCCCTCAGCGTGTAACAGAAGAAAGCCGGGATCAGGGAAGGGTGGCTGCCCACAGTAAAGAGGGCGGCCAAAGGTCGCAGCCATGGACTAAATTATTGCCATCCGACAAACCAAGTGGGGCAGCCTGAATCACTGGCGTGACCGTGGTGCATCCGAATGTATAGCACCGTGGGCCGCTACTGCCTGAGTTCCCGCAGACCCCCGGAAACGGCAGCACACCCGCTGCGGTCTAAATTTCCTCCAACCACCTGCTGCACCAATCGGGGCGGCCAGAAAAAAAAATAAAAGCACGACCACAGGGCAAACCAATGCCCAGCACCGGGGTCTGCCCTGCTCAGGGCACTGCCCCAACTGAGGGAAAAAGCAGCCGCCCACCAAACAGGCCTGAGAACCGGCACTGCCGGCGCATTAAAAAGGAGACCTCCCTAGACAAGGGTGGGTCCCCTAAAATAGCAGGCTTCCCAGCGCTCAACCACCGTAATCCGTAGAGGGGTGGGGTGAAAGGGGTAACCCCTAGAGGGGGATCCCACCTCGCGGGCCTTAGAGAGGGAAAAAGCAGCCGCCCACCAAACAGGCCTGAGAACCGGCACTGCCGGCGCATTAAAAAGGAGACCTCCCTAGACAAGGGTGGGTCCCCTAAAATAGCAGGCTTCCCAGCACTCAACCACCGTAATCCGTAGAGGGGTGGGGTGAAAGGGGTCACCCCTAGAGGGGGATCCCACCTCGCGGGCCTTAGAGAGCCCACAGCACCAGATGTCCCTGCCCCATGATCGCCAGATCTCCAGCCCAATAGTTACCCACCATAACTAGACGGAGGTGACCCTAGGGGAGATGACAGTACCATCCATCGAGGTGTCGTACACGCCATGTGGATAGTGGTAGATACCGCAGTAATAGACAAGGGGTGCGCAGGAAACGGCAGGCCACTACAGACAGTCTAGGCACCGCCTGCCTGTGTGGGGTACTGTAACTGGGCAGCCGAGACCCCCCAGTCATATGTACCCCACTGGGAGAGAATCCCACAGGCCACCCCATGAATAAAGAGCATTTGCAGCTTAGACACCATAGCAGATTCTGCATGCGCCCGATGGCCTGGGTAGGGCTTAAAGGATCCACGATCATACGTCGTGTCTCCCAGATGGCACTTGCTTGAAGATCAAGCCAAAATAGAGGAAAAAAATTAGGGAAGAATTCTGGAGAAAAATTCTTAGCTTCTTACTCCTGACGCTAGGCAAAAAAAAATGGAGACTTGATCAGCAGGTGTGGGGTTCAGCCACCAACAGGGCCACCCCTAGGCTGTCTTTTGTAGCATCCTTCTCCTGCATCCTTCTCCTGCAGGTGGTGCAATACACTGCGGTTTCACATCTACAATCTACTTCACTGTGTCCTTCAATGAACGGAAGAGCAAAAAATAAAAAAACACAATAATAATAATGCAGCAATACGAGCCAATTCCTGACCGTGGTGTTTACAGCCCCGTGGTGTTACCATCCCCAAAATTGACCGTAGGCGACGCTTTAAAAACTTTTACCACTCATCAATTTAGTGTTAACCCATGATTAATGGCCCTAAAATTATTGCTCACACTGACGTTCGTGATGATATGTAACATGTGCGGCGTAATGAGCGTAATTGTCCTTTTCGCACATAGGCTCACCTGACACGTTTGCGCAGATATGCAATGAACTTTAAAACATTTTCGGTGGTTTTTTTTGGTTACACCTAATTTTATCAAATTACAGTGACAGCTACTCTTTATGATAACATCATGGGTCTCCAAGATGACTCATGTCACCTAGGGACCCCTAAAGAAGCCGATGAAGCAGAGACCTTCTGTAGCCAGAGAGTAACAGCTGAATCCAGAAGTCAAGTGAGATAAGCTTTGAGATAAGCTTTACATCTCTGGGATTTGTAGTCCAGGGCATTACAATCTACCTGCACAGAGCCGGTCCTTGGCCAGGACGGAGCACAAGGATCGCGCGGAGGGGGGGGCACACGAAGGCACAACATACAGCAATCGGGCGGCTCTGCAGACCCCTGGACCTCTTGTATGTAAACAGCCACCGCAGACCTGCTTCATCAGCTTCAGTGGGGTCCTAGGTGACATTAGGGGTCTTGGAGACACCTGATGACTCCATAAAAGAGGACCTGTCACTTCTTTTGCTTTCACAAGGGGGTTACTTAGCCCCCTATCTGATAGCAATAAAGTCAATAAAGTGGGTTTTTTTTTTTTTACTTTACTTTGACTGCTATCACATGGGGGGGCTTACAAGCCCCTTCTTCGGGACGCAGAAGCGATCTGGCGACAGGTAAGTCACCAGGATCGCTTCTGTTGTAAAGCCGTCGGCTCTACAAGTTTAAACAGAGTCCCGGCGGCAAAAGTCACCGGGAGTCTGTTTAAACAGCCCCGATGCATGCGACGTACACTGTACGCCGTCAGTCACGAAGGGGTTAAAGTCCCCACCCACGCAACATGTTACATATCGCCGCGAACGTCGCAGTGAGCAATAATTCTAGGGCCATTAAATCACTTATAACACTAAACTGATGATCTGTAAAAGCTTTTAAAGAGTCACCTATGGTCAATTTTGGGGATGGCAGTTTTGAGATATCGCGGGTGCGCGCACATTTTTAAGCTTGACATGTTTGGTGTCCATTTACACAATGTGACCCCATCTATTATATTTTAGCAAAATAATTGGGTAATAATGGTTTCCTAACCATGTAAAAAAAACAAAAACAAACATTCAGTAATTTTTCCTAAATATAGTAAAAAATGAAAGAAAGCTCTATCTGTCCCCAAAAAAATGGTATAAAATTAATTTCAGTACAGCGTTGCATGACAGAATAAATGTCAAAGTACCGCGGCGCTGAATACTGAAAAATGGCCCGGACAGGAAGGGGGTCTAAACACCTGGTCTTCAAGTGGTTAAATATGGTTGCACACTGGAAAATATATAAGAATATCTGTTTATTAACAATGCGAGGAGAGGACGAGGAGAGGACGAGGAGAGGACGAGGAGAGGACGAGGAGAGGACGAGGAGAGGGGTGGGCGGGCACAGCTGGCATTGCATCTAAAGAGGCAGAGTCAGCTGTTACTCACGTAGCTGGGTGGATCGAGACAATGGTTGGGATCTGTCCCGGCTGGGGCACTCTCAGTATATAGCAGGCAATAGCCCACGATATACTGAGCTTTGGGTCACAGGAGGTGGTTAGTATATGTCCTCCCGTGACCCTAAAGCGAACTATAGGGAAAAACACTTTCCACATAGTTCTCTTTTAAGCTTGTATACTATTTGGGTTGTTAAACTCTGAAGGGATTCCAACAAAGTTAAAATTGAAAGAGAAAGCTACTAATTTGCAAGATTAACCTTTTTATGACCAGAAGAAGTGATCAATTTATATATGATCAAGACTTATTTGCTACACCAGTATAATAAATACCCTACTTAGGATTATTACTTTTGTTTATTGTAAACTGAGAAATGGGCAACTTAAAAATAAAAAAATACTGTAATTGTATCCAAAAATTACCGTATGAAACAGATGCTCACTGCCATCTAAAAGATTGAAAATGCCATCTCGAGGCTGGAGAAGTAATTTAAACGCCTAGCCTACATATAAGGATTCGTTTTTGTGGTGAAAATGGTTGATGACTGCTTCCTAATAATTGGGGGGTGACCTACAAAGCAATTTAAAAAAATTTCTACCAAGATCAAAATACAGACAATATTAGGTCTTTCCATTTCTTACCTCTCCCATGTCTTCCTCCTCTTCCTCTTCAGACGTGACTTCCTCTGTTGTGCCATTCTGCAAAGACAAAAATTGAGCAAGTTTTATTAAGCTCACACAGGAAGAGCAAGTAGGTACATGGGGACCTTAACATAACATTCATGCTACAGAAAACAAATGAGACTGCAGGCATACTACAGTAGATGGTCAGAGACTGGAAATAGTAAAGAGGTGATTGAAAACTGGAGGCACGCTTTAGGAGACAGCCAGAGACAAGGGATAGGTTATACAAGACTGCTGGATAGCTCTGTCATTACAGCTCGTATACAAATCATTGTTCTGACTCCTACTACTGGCTGCTGGGGTCCCAGGTTGGATACTAGGGGCTTAGAACATACATTACCACCACAACGCAACTACACTTCCTTTTCCTCATTGATGCAACATAAAGTTACCATTAGACACCTTTAGTCCACTTAGTTTCCATTATGAGATGATCAGACAAGCTGCCATGTAAATAACATATATAACTTCTGTTTCGCAAACTGGAGCAATTACCCATAGAAAACAAATTCCTGTGTAAGAGTTGTAACGGTGCCCTTTAAAAAGAGAAGTAAACATAACTGGGCTTATGCAAGCATCCAAATTATTATAAAGTAGATGTAGTTAAATATTTATATTTTGCTGATTTATTTAGGTTTACTTATTTTTAGGGCTGTTACTGATTAAAATTTTTGTGTTCGATTAATCAAATTTTTTAAAATCTATTAATTTCGATTAATAACGCACATACAGATCCAACTACATTGGCCTATACACATAGAGCACAGCAATAAAGTAATAAAAAGAACTAGGATCACAGTAATCCAGCACGTTATTAATCTGAGTTGCCCCACTCAAGCGGCGGCCATATTGAGTGGGGCACCCGAGATGCTGGATTACTGTGATCCTAGTTAATTTTAGTACTTTATTGCTGTGGTGTATGTATATAGGGCAATGCCGCGGATGGCGCTCGTGCAGAAGAACTTTCTTGGCCAAACCTCGCAGTTCTAAGGAAACTGGAAGTCAGGCGGTCCCAAATCTCGACAAGTTAGGACTATCGATATATATCTCATGATCCCCCATTGCCTCTAGCTAGTGTGGTCACTGGGAAAATGGAGTAGGGTGCAGAACCTGTATGATTTTCCTACTGCCTAGGATATATAAACCAGCCATAGTCAGAATGGTCATTACTTATACGGAGCGTGATGATCGTCTCAAAAGATGGTGGAGGCATTTTTCTATTTTCAAGAGTTCCCCATTGGACTAGATGCAGGTGATCTGTAAAATGTTTCATGCTATAGAGTCAGGGCTGCATGCTGCTATAGTTCTCAACTGTCATATCTGAAGGGACAGTCCCTCTTTTTCATCCCTTGGTCCCTCTTTCCTCTTAAAGCTGAAATCCAGTCAGCTGTAAAAATTAAAAAAGGCATTGGCTCCTTTCCACCTGAAATCTACTGCATTCTTTGATGCTCCTGATATATGGGCATAGTTGGACTCCATGTACAATGCAGGGCATAGGTAGGTGATACATGATGATATTCGGGAACCCATGATTGCTTAAGCTGCAAAGATTAGCTGCTCCATGGGACTGGTCATATGGTGTGGAGGCAGACTGCTCTTAATTCCTTACCCCTTAAGATGGCCATACACTGCTCAAATGTTGGCCAATTCCTTCCCTGTCCACACCACCCCCTCCTCCCCCCTTCCCTTCATTAGCCGACGGAGCTACTTGGGGAAGGGGGGAGGAGATCTCCGACGGAAGACCCGGAAGCCGGCGGAGAGGTGAGTACCGATCAAAAAACGATTAATCGAGGAATTAATCGTTAATTTCCGCAGCCCTACTTTTGTGTCTGAATTTTTTCAGCTCAAGAATGAGGGGTGAGTAGTCACTCTGCTGATACTTGCTGCCCCGTTGACTACCAGACTTTACATACCGTCTCTCCCAACCTTTATTTGGTCATGGCACCCTTTAAAAGTAAGCAAAATCTTGAGGCACCCATCTAAACTGTAAAAAAAAAAACAGGGCCCCTTCTTAATTCCACACTAGACTCTTATCCCAGATCAGTGTCTGGTATAGATGTAAGGGGAAACCCCACTTTGTTGCGTCCCCCAACACGCCTTTCACAACAGGAGCCTCAGTCCTTTCTTCACATCAGGGTCCTAACCTTGTCCAGAGTCACAGCAGCACAGGAGAGGGCAGGAAGCGGAGCAGGCCTGGACGGAGGCAAATGTCCGTCATTTTGTAAATGGTTTACACCCTCTCCAGATAAGAGTCAATGTTTCCATGGTGCTGGCAGCCGGTGTACCACAGAAAGGCATGACTCTGTGCATACATTTCTGGCACCTCTGAAGAAGCCAGAAGGCACCCCAAGGTTCCGCACTACCCCGTTCGGGAAAGGCTGGTGTGGAACCACAACCAATAACAGATGGAAGATGGTGGTTTAAGGTAGGCAGTGAACAGGACTCCATGGAATACAGGGAAGCCGAATACAAAAAAGCATAGAGTGGAATATCCTTAATGTCATAATGATTAAGTCCTACTTCTGATTTGCCACTGGGTGATCCTGCCTCCATTAGGGATTTCCCCTTTATTTCAGTCTTATTTTGCAGTGCTCTCACATTCCACACCTCTTACACTCTACTGCCAAATCCCATTTTATAATCCACAATACCCGCTCCCTGATTACCCAACCTTCCTCTGCACAGTGCCTGCACCCCCGACCTTGCTGCATAGTGCCTGCACCACCAACCCCCCCTGCACAGTGCCTGCGCCACCAACCCCCAACCTCCCTGCAACACCAACCCTGCTGCACAGTGACTGCACCCCCCGACCCCCAACCTTGCTACAAAATGACCACACCTTCTAGCTACAACCTTGCTGTACAAGACCCACCCCTCTGTGGCACTCCATCCAGCCTCCTTCCCACTACTGAACTAGACCACAAATACTCCAACCGCTGATTAGCTTGGCCTGTGCCCTTCAATTTCAGTGGCTCTCACTCAATCAACAGTAAAATAAAATAGCTCTTCTCTGCAATTTTCACATAATGCATCTCCACTGCTATTACTATGCAACCTTATTCTGTGTTCATAACCTCCCTCCAACATTCCAAGCCTTACTGTCTCTTCTGTTCCGATCCGGTTCATGTCACTCCCACGCATGCATACAAATAAACCCTACTCCTTGCCAGCCATCACAGAACCAACTGCTCTATATATCTCACTGGCCTGATAATGCCAGTTATTCGTCTTCTGTATACACTACTATGTAATTTCACTACAAAGGATATTCTTCTCTGTCCATATCGCCACTTTATCCCTCATTTGCTGCAAGATATTGCTCTGAAATACATTGCATCCACACAATATTTCCAGCACTTTTTTTGTCATCTCACTGGAACCTCAGTTCTTTCCTCCTGTCTGGCGTCACATGCTTGCCAAGCTGTTAGTTCGGTCTGCATGCACCAGCTCAGATTGATGCAGTGTGTGACATTGACATGAAATTTAACTCCAACACACACATACAGTTATGCAACACAGTTGCATAACGTACACCACAACATTGCATATACTTAAGAGTTGCATTGAGTTACACTAAAAAAAAATAAAAAAAATGCAGGAACTATTTCCAGGTGCCTGAAGTAAATGAAGGTCAAAATAAATGCATGGTCTAACCCTCAATGCACAAAAACATCAGACACTGTTATGCTGTACATGGGCCCCTAATCTTGCTCCCTACCTGCTCTCTCCTACAGGGAAACCTTGTCATTATAATTTACCTTTTTACCCTTTCTTCACAAAATGTCCATTCTTTTTTTCCTCTAGAATGCACTGTATTTATATATTTATTCTACCTTCTAATGTTCTTGCTGTGCTACATCACTAAGTCACTCTTGCACTAGTTGCCATGTTTTACCTGCATACTAATTTATAAATAACATTGCCGTCGATAAGGAAGATCACAGCTTTACTCTTTAAAGTTCCACTTTACATATTAAAGTGGACAATAAAGTCACAACCCCCCCGCCCCCCATACTGTTTTAATGACTAGCCTTAAATGATGCCTCCGAATCCGATCCTCATCTTCCTTCCACTTGTATTCAGCAATCCCTCCAGCGCTGGTGCCGGTCTCCGATTCAGCACAGACGCCTCGGGTCCCACGTTGTCTGTCCGACATGCACACTCCCGACTGCGTGCATTTGGCTCAACTGTGTCGTTTTTCTTCTCCTGGCCAAAGAGCTCTACTGCCCTATCATCCTGCACGGCCATTTGAGAAGCTTCAGGTCTTCAATGTAAATGGTAGAAAGTCACTTGCACTCAAAAACTTTTGCAGTCAATCTTATTTCCAGACTGTGGTCCCTTCAGGTAAACTAAACTCTCACACTTTTGTTTGCCTGAAGAAGGGACCACACTGTCTCAAAACATCACTAAGCAATGTGACACTTTGATGGTCAATAAAGAGTGACTGCAAACTTCTTGAGTGCGAGTGACTTTCTCCCATGTACATGTGTGATACGCAGACTCATCTGCGGTTACTCCAGCACTCCCAGTTTCCTGGGGATTTGCCGGTCAGGAGTGCGATGGGATCCATTATGTTCTAAAGTGCTTCAGATCTTCAGACGGGAGCAAGCAACGGAGACACAACTACCTACCTTTTCGGTAAAAATGTTTTTGCATACATATACTGCTTGCTAGCAATACATATATGCAAAAACAAAGGAGAGTTTAAATGTTACTTTAAATAATTCAGTAATGCACAATATTCTTCCACCTTCAGCATGCCCAATATGAAGTCTCTCCTACACTTGCTGCCCACCATCGCACCCTCTGTGCTCCTCTCCGGCACATACTGCCCACCATCGCACCCTCTGTGCTCCTCTCCGGCACATACTGCCCACCATCGCACCCTCTGTGCTCCTCTCCTGCGTATACTGCCCACCATCACTGCCTCCTCCCTCTGCATATATTCATGCATATTCTACCTCCTCTTGTATAGTAAAATATGCCTTGCAATTGTAATTATATACACTAGTTATGCACACCCAGAATAGTTTTTTTCTTTTTTCTTAAACACATCCTTGATTCATCTTAGTCTCTGGAAAGCCAAGAGGTTATACAGCACATAAAAAACAGAAGCTACAGATCTGCTCAGAGGCCTACTCGAAGTCTCACACTTGCAACAGAAAGCCTTTATGAAACTCAATCCTTAGGGTAAACTGAATGAGCTTTCTCAGCTGAACACAGTTGCAGTATTTTCTGGAAAGCATTGCAGTCACCTCTATAACCAGCCATTTCTCCTGAACACTGGGAGGCTACACAAGTAGTAATGTATGCAATCAACCACATGCATGTTGGGTTTCTAGATCATTCGATTTTTGTGCGTCATGGGTTTCAAAACACAAGAATGTTTATCTTATATTGGTGAAATTATGTTTTTTTTTTGCCATGACAGCATTAGGAGTTAGGTGTTGGTTAAGGTTCATTGTCATGTTCAGGGTAATGTATGGAATAAGCTTAGGGGTGTTCAGCCTAGATAGCATTTATGACAGGGCAAATCCCTTCCGCCAGGGTGACGAAAAATGCATCTGGCAACATGGTTATTGAAATCTCTATTTGCAGTCTCAGTGACTGCAATTGAACGCATCAATTGTTACTAAGTGACATCTCGATGAAAAACATCCAATGATCAACACAGCTAGTGCCACTGTGTGTTTGGTGGTGACATAGGGCGAGTATCTGTGTGTGTCCCAGCAGCCCTAGCATGCATCTGTGTGTGCTTGTGTCAGTAGCCTAGCGTCTTGTTTTTGAATATGGATCAGTGAGGTGCATAGCTAAGAGGGTTTGCAACTTGGGTCTTTGGGTGGCTATCTGAACACAAGGTTGTTGTTACTATGTGTTAACCTATTACATATGCGCAGGGGACATGCATCAGCTATGTGTGCATGCGCACTAGGGCTGCAACCAACTAATAAATTGATAATGGGAATAGTTGTCAACTATTCTCATTACCGATTAGTTGGATCCCCTAGCTCTCCTCCACGCTGGGAGGAGGGCACAGCAAGCAGTGAGTGGGTGCAATAGCCAGCCTGCTATTGCAATTTGAAATGGCCAATATCAGGCTGACTATTGCACAAGCCCACTACCTGCTGTATTTACATTCAGCTGCCATCTGCAGAATCTTGCCACTGGCAGCTGTCATTCCCTGGCTGAAGCTATTCTAGCGCCATGTGCTTACAATACAATTATTTTTAAAAATTATAAAAAAAAAGGTGGGAAAGTAATTTTGGTTTCAGCCTGACAAATTCTGCTGCAGGAGGTGCGTTGCAGTGCCATTCATTTCAATCTTAATCCTCCTGTCCCATCGCACTCCTGACCGGACAAAAACCCAAATCCAACTGGGTGGGTGCGGTAGTGACAACGGATGCCTCCGTGAAATGTAGCTAGATGAAAGTAGTCACTCGCACTCCATGATATTAAAGTCAATGCTGTTTATTGACTGAGATAACACACATCTCCTTAGCGACGTTTCGAGACCAATGCGGTCCCGTCCTCAGGCAAACAGAGACAAAATCTCTGCTTGACCTGAGGACGGGACCGCATGGTCTCAAAACGTCGCTAAGGAGATGTGTGTTATCTCAGTCAATAAACAGCATTGACTTTAATATCATGGAGTGCGAGTGACTACTTTCATCTATCTACCATTCATTTCAATGGCACCCCAAACGCGCCTCCCACCTACAGTGTGGCAAAACAAATGGCAAACACACTCATCAACTCATAACCAGCTTTATACAGTACAACAATAAAATGTTTCCCAGCACACTCACCAGCCAGCATGCAAAAAAACTTGTCTAACTGCTAAGGTTAAAACAGAGGTTTTAGTAAAACGTCTTCTGCAGAATATGTGAAAGTTGCACTGTCTCATCAAGGCACCTCTATATAATGTGGTCCTAACTCTAGCCTATGAGAGTCTCCATCTTGGAGCACATGCAGCAAAAGATAGAATTGGGTGCAGGTTTGTCAGGAGGCACCCACAGTGTGAATGTCCACACTGGAACGCACAGTAAGGCAATGCTGTGTGATAGCAAAAAAATTGTGCATGCAGTTTTATTCTGAAGTAAACCTTATGTTTGTAACACTGCATTTGTGTATTTTATTTTAAAAATTGCACACACAATGGACACTATGCAACAGCTACATGTGTGCGCATGTGCAAGGGACACTATGCATCAGCTATGGATCTTTAACACTTGTGTTTTACAGTATGCATAAGTATGGTGTGTATTCTATAGTAAAGCATGTGTAAACATCCAGAAAGAGAATGGTGACAAGGATTCATCTGGGTCTGTTTAAGTGACACATACACACTTTACCAAGTGGACACGCATGGAGCAGCAGAGGCAGTGAGTCAGTCAACAGTAAGTGAATTTAATCATGCATGGGACAAACATAGATCAGTACTCAGGACAAAAAAAACATTGAAAAAGGAAAAGAAAAAAAAAAAAAAAAAAAAAAAAAGGCAGACTTGATGGATCCTTGGTCTTTTTTTGCTCTTACTCTGTGTTTGTAATGTGATGCTATAGATGCAATTGGTACTTAAGTGGACAACTCTGGTGCTGCTAGATGGCATATTAGGGCTACAGAAACCCAGTTTAGCCTTCCTATGCATGCAACTATGCACTGGAAGGGCACTTATAATAGGGATACTAAAAGCAACCTTGATACATGTGGTGAATTCAATCGGCACGTGTTTTATTCAAGAATTGTCCCTGAACTTGTAAGCGCAGAGATGCAGATATTGACATGGCTTTGCATGTTAGTCCATGAAATCATAAAAATCCTGTCCCAAGATTGTCAAGTGAATTGGACAATGTGTGGCCTTTTCACTCTGCTTGGTGCGCTTTTTCATGAAGAGATTGCCTAACACTGATTTTGGAATCTGTAGGTTATAGGAAACTGCAAGCAATGATCTTAGTATGGCTTAGAAATCATCCAAAAGGACATAGGCATTGAAAAGACAGACATAAAAAAAAGCATATAATATACCCAAGCATAATGTTGAGTATGTCTGCATTACAGAATATTTCAAAATATGTACATAGTATTCCACTGCACTGTGACTGTTTTTTCTTTTAACATGTCTAGGGAACTATAAAGAATACCTGTCCTGCAGGCAGAGGCTGGTCCAGCATTTCAACGTCAGGATGCTGTGGGAGGTTGTACAATCTGCACAGGTCACAAATCAATCTCTTTAGCTGCTGCAAGAGCTACAGAGAGGAACACAAACAAATATATAATGTTACTGCAAGTTTTTCTCTAATGTAAAGTTACTGCAGATTAGTTTATTTCATTTCCTGTAGTCAGGGAAATATACAGACAATATTTTCCAGCATTTCAATTGCCTGCTCCTGCAATTGGCTCACTGCCTATAACAGATGTCTACATATGACTTGGTTGGAAAGGACATACATTTATTGCAAATCCTACCTGTACCTTGCCCCAGAGCATTTGGCTTGCTGCTGGATGTTTAATATTAGATCAAACACTTGAGTACAATAAGTTTAAAGTGAATGCCAGGAGTACAATGTTCCTTCTTACAGGAGCTAAGCATGCGATTATAGTAAAAGAAAGAAACTCATTTTTGTAACTAAACGTTTAGAGACCAAAAAGTAAATAACCTGCAATACATTTTTTTTCCAGTATCTTACATGTTATACCAAAACAGGGGATGCCCTGTCAGCCATGTTATCAGTCAGCGCTGAAAGCTAATGTACTGTCACAAATAAGCTCATCTGTAAAAAACCCAAAAACTATTTATATGGTACCAACCAGTGATGCATCAATACCATATTTTTCCCAGACCAAGTTCGAGTACCGATATTTTTTTTTTTAGCATCATGTGACAGTTTTTCTGAAATACAGACTAATGATTTTAGGACAGTGGTGGAGCACCAGGACGCAGCTGCAACCCTGGAGTGACATTTATAAATAAATGAATTTGTACGAGTCTGGAATTCTCATGCTGGTGACATCTTGATTCAAGTTCTACGATTTGTGGTGCCATCCGCAGTCATTACGAGCACCAGTAACTTTGGGATATCCGGTAAGGAGTGCTGCAAGACATATGGACAAGGCGCTGTAAACAGCCGCCACAAGGTTCCCAGCAAGTTTAGGACCTTATGGCAGCCGAAAGAATTTAAAAATTAAAAGGGCCGGTATAGGCGCTTTGTATCATGGGATTTTCACGGGTACCAGTGAAAATGCCCAGTAGTCGCACAGATATTAGTAATGTTGCATCCCTAGTTACAACCGTGTAGGATAATGCACCTTAAAGCTGATCCTGTTGTGGGAGAAAACTTGTCAGTGGCAGGATTGCTATGTCTGACACAGCAGGGAAGTGACATATTCACCTGATTGATTGTGTGTCACTCCCTCTCTGGCTGGATGAGCTAGACATCTCTCGTTTGGAACCTACATTCTACAGGTTTTTGTTCCAGCGCTCATACAACACATACAAGTAGGTGAACGTTTACCCTGCACATTTTAGCAATCCTGCCAATGGAAAGTTCTAGTCCTGCGCCGATCGTGGATGTGGGCGGGCAGTGAGTGTAAGGCGGGGAGGAGGTGCGGTGTGAAGAGCGTGGATGCGGGCGGGTCTGGCAGCGACGAGCGTGAGGTGATGAGGAGGTGCAGTGCACAGCGTGTGTGGAGCCGTGAACAGGGCCAACTGATCGGAAGCCGATTAATCGATTATTGAAAAAGTTGACAACTTTTTCAATAATCGATTATAATCGATTATGTCGATTAGTTGTTGCAGCCCTAAGTCAATGACAGGATTGCTAGTATGACATGGGAGTTAAAAGCACAAGAGAAATTAGTTTATTGCAAAAGACAGAAAAATTAAGTTCAGAATTAAAAGAACTATGAGGCAAGTGAAAAATCACTCACTTTCATAGTTTCGAGTCGGCGTGTGACAATTAAACTGTCCCACGTCGGCTCAATTGATTGGGAAGTGAGCGAACACATGCTATCGCTCGCTCACTTCCTGATCATCTCCCTGCAGAGAGCAGTGACTGTCAGTCATGGCTCCCGGCAGGGATTCCCCACCTCCCAGATCCTCCAGCGCTGAGTGGAGGAACGGAAAGGGGGCGGGCACAGCTGGCTCTGCCTCTAGATAGGCAGAGCCAGCTGTCATTCATGCAGCTGGGTGGATCTCGACAGTAATGTCGGGACCAGTCCCAGCTGCGGCGGTCTCAGTATACCGCAAGCTGTAGCTCACTATGTACTGAGCTTTGGGTCATGGGAGGAGGTTGGTATATGTCCTCCCAAGACCCTTAAGAGAACTATGGGGAAAAATACTTACCCCATAGTTATCTATTAAGCAAGCTCCACATATTGCCATTTGGGAAAAATCTAAATAGTTGGTGCTAAGAATGCTAAACGATGGCTTACACTACCAGATGGCAAACTGATTAACTCACCAATGTGTTGCTTTTCTTAATGTCTTCCAAGCGTTCTAAAACTGAAGTCAAATTTGGGTCATCTGATTCTACAAACCATATTGGTGCAGAAGAAGGGTAGGACTCCTAGAAAAGGGGAAAAGGAAAAAAAGGTCAAATTTCTGACTACATTTCCATAGGTTAAAAACTCATTGATCCTAAACTTACATTGCACTGCCTCACTAGCTTTCAACATAATACCCAACAGCTTATTTTGCCTTCCTCACTGGTTATCTGCACAACCAGAATGCTACATTCATTTCCCAGTGATCTTCATTCCACCCCACTACCCCATACCCCCAATAATAGAAGCACAGTTTCTTAATTTCAAATTTATTCTGAAAGTATAAACTGGGTTACAAGTTCCAATCAGCCGGTAACAAATTAACACCACATGAAACACAACCAGCATTCCAAATTAAATGGCATCCAAATTCAAACCTGTATTCTTTCTTATAGAGTCTACAACAGGGGAAGGCAACAACGCTCTCCAGCTGTGCTGAAACTACAAATCCCATGATGCTTCTGCCTCTGGGAGTCATGCCTGTGGCTTGCAATGCCTTATGAGATTTGTAGTTTGAGCACAGCTGGGGAGCCGAGGTTGCCTACCCCTGGTCTACAAAGACAATGAATGACTCCGTAGAGAGCATAGTGCAGGCCCAGTTTTGTTCAACATGCCCCTAGCTCTAAATTGACTAGTGCCAACAACTATTCTTATCGTTCAGCTCAAACTTAGAGATGGCGGGTGTGGTGCTGAATTGGGACAGTGTTTCTACAAGATAACGTTTGCTCATGCCACAATGTAGGACACAAGTGAGAAGAGAAGTCAGATCTATACCCCCAAGTGCTAGCTAACAAGTCAACCTTGATGGCTTACAAGTAAACATCGGTTTTAAGGCTTTCAGTATGGCCTGTGGTTCCCAACATGTTTATTTTGCTTAGTGAAGTATATTTCATGTTGACCCCATTAATACTTTCTCAAATTGCTTGCTTTTGATCTAGTTCCTCATTTATCTAACAATATATTTGTGGAGAAGAATGTAATATGCATCATAAACCTCCAACTAGCCTCATTCCCACATCTCTTCCTATTTTCTTAGCTTTGTGTACACAATCTTATCAATATGCCAAATGTTTTAATAACCTTGTTGTTGTAATTATACATGTTCACGGGGCAACCATTTTTGCATATGCAAAGTTCTGCGTCCTGCTTTGATGAACTTTACTGCTCTGTCGGGCTAGGTCTATACTGGCAATTCAATAATGTTGCTACTAAGATTTAAAAAGTGTAGGTACAAAGGAAACATTCTATTCATCTCTCCAATACATGCAAATGTATTTGTACATGCTCCTGACAATCCAGTGAGATGGTAACTTCCCCTTGACTTTTCCTTAGACACAGTACAATGAGTGAGCGTTGTCCCTCTAAGACAGGAAATGGATTATTGACAGGGTCAACAGATAAAAATAAAAGCCAAAAAAAAAAAGTTAAATAACGCACCCACCACATCGAGCGTGTAAAGCTCCGATATAGTACATTTTAGTTTTTGGGTTTAGAGCAAAATACTTATGTTTATCATTTTGCTTGCCATGAAATTTGTACTTGCTCGTTGGCAGGAACCTCACTTGTAGCACAGCAATTTCAATGTGCTGCTAAGGAAAGGAGTAAAAAGTTAAAAGTAACAGAAAAGAGATTTGATTGCCAGTGTAGCCCTGGTCTTACAACACAATATCAAGTCAGCAGACTCACTGAAAACAACGCACTGCCTACATGGCTGATATCTTGTTTCAACAACTGTTATCAGACAAATTCCAATGAGCCAATCAGAACTCTCTCGTGTCTAATCTAAAACTCTCTAACACTAATAAAAAAAAAAAAAAAAAAAAAAAAAAAAA
>NW_017307404.1:62366-66243 GCF_000935625.1 Nanorana parkeri | reverse complement strand
ACTAAAACCCTCTAAAAAAAAAAAAAAAAAAAAAAAAAAAAAAGAAGAAGACCACACAAAAACAAACAACTTTATCAGATTAAGGTAAACATGGCAACACCACAATATGTGCACATTAAAGCTACGCTATGCTTTCTCATTAGGCTACGTGTACATGGGTGTCTGGGGATGGCTGCGGTAAGAACCTAAAGATTGTTGCATCAGGAACAGGTGGGTCTGTACAGATACGGTCGCTGTGCCCATTCAGGTTGACAGGGTAATGTGGCTGCATCTGTCCGTGGCTGTCTGCAGGTAATCTCATATGGTACGATTACCAGCAGATTGGGAGAGATACTTGTCCTGGGATGCAGAGAGATTGTGTCCAGGAACAATTGTTCCATGTACTATTGCATGTTGACAAATGCGTGTCAATAATGGGATTGGGCACATTGGCCGCATCTGTACTGACCCACCTGGGGTTCTTGCCGCAGGAATCCCCACATGCCTGTGTGCTGGAGGCTTTAAAGTGTAATGCATGCCAAAACTTTTTTTAATTTTGGACAGAATGGGGAAGAACAAGAACTCCCATCAGGTCTTTGCTGATATCCAGACTCTGTTAGAGATATGTTCCTCTTCCTTGTGATTTTCCCAGACAGGAAAATCTTCAACAAGGACACAGACGGCAATACAACTCTGACTGGGGTTCTCGCCATCCCACACTGTACTAAAGAAAAGTATTGCTTTTTCACTCTGTGTTCCAGAGTTGCCCCACTTCCTGTCTCGTAAAATGTCACTAGGAGAGGAAGTGAAGGCAAGCCTCTCTAAGTGAGCCCTGGCAGTAAAAACCTGAAAAGGGTTTCTATTAGTGATGTTCCGATGGCAATAAAGGGCATTTTATTGAGTACTTGTACTCGTGAAAAAAAATGCCCTGATACCAAAAGGCTGATACTGGCCCCTTTACATTTTTAAAGACGTTCGGCTGCCTGAGTTCCTGTGCTTGCTGGGAACCTCAGGCAGCTGTCTTTAACAGTGCCTGTCCGGCCCCACATCTCCTCCTTTCCGGTGCCCTCAGAGACAGGTACAGCAAAGGTCAGCCCCCCAACACCAACCATACAGCCCTGACAACCAAGACCCACCCGCACCGCCCAGCATGCAGCCTTGGCGAGACCCGCATATAGCCCTGTATAAAACATGGATTGATGGGATCAATGATTATACAGCAATAGAGAATGGCAATCGGCTTTAGAGGACAAATCTCAGCAAGCCATGAATGCTGGAAGTCATTCTCCATTGCTAAATAATCATGGTCTAACAGTTCTTCATAAATTATTTTTAAAAAACAAAAAACTGCCCTAAAATCATTAGTCTGGATTGTTTTAGAAAAAAAATGTCACATGCCCCTTTAAGAAAAATGATCAGTAATTGGTATCAGCAAGTAGCTGAGAGAAAGTACTTGTACTTGAATGAATGAATGAAAATGCTATCGGGACATCCCTAGTTTCTATTCCATTTTGGATGGACATACACTTTTCAACATCTCATTGCATCATTTCCAAAATACTGTTCAAGCATCAGTTACGTTTTTGCTTACTATTAAAACTTTAGGCAGACAAAATCCATGGCAACCAATCAGCTTCATCTTTCACTTTCAAAGCTCAACTAAACAAACTGAAGAGAAGCCGATTGGTTACTATGGGCAACTTTCAAGACACTGTTCCAGTTTTAAATACCCCCCCCCCCCCCTCTAAATATTTTACAAAGTAAATATTAAATTGTTCTGCACAGCAAATAAGTTAACTGCAAGAGTACACAATTCAGTAATAAGGGCTTGTTCACGCCATGTCCAAATCAGAACAGTTTGTTCCCGGACCAAAAGACGCATCCCAATGGGATTTCTGGGCTATGTTCACACCAGCGCAGTCCGTACCGGTCCAGACAAAAAAAAAAGTGCGTCTCATTTTCTCAGGTCTGGAATGCATGTAAAAGCCCCTTTTAACCCCTTCATGACTGAGGCCCTTTTTTCATTTTTTGCACCCATGTTATATTCCACATTTTAGGCCTGAAAATGACATAAAACCCCCCAACATTATATATTTTCTGAATGCCAAGACCCTATAGAATAAAATGGTGGTAGTTGAAAATTTTTATGTTGCGCAATATTAGCGCAACTCCTTATTAAACCCCAACATTTAGTGAAAAATTTAATTTAATGCCCCAAAACAGAACAAAATACCAATTTTTTAAATGACATATAAAAGATGAGGTTACAACGAGTAAAACGATACCCAACATGCATAGGTTACAAATTGTGTGCGTCCGTGAAACGGCGAAAAACTGCAGTACCCCAAAAAGTCAATAGAAGACGCTTTAAAAGCCCCCACAGGTCATCAATTTAGAGATACCCCAAAATACTGGCCCTAGAATTATTGCTCTCACTCCGGCGTGCGCGGCGATACCCAACATGTGTAGCGCGTTCGTCGTTTTCATACATAGGCGCACCCGACGCGTGTTTACGTGGCGACGCGCGTGCTCGCGGGGGCGGGGTACTTTTAAATTTTTTTTTTTTATTATTAGATTTATTTTATTTCATTTTAATTTTAAAAACTGTTTTTTTTTTTTTTTTTACTTTACTTTGACTGCTATCACATGGGGGGGCTTGCAAGCCCCCCCATGTAATAGCAGATGGTGGTGACAGGTCCTCTTTAAGGTGATGCTGGGGGTCCAAAAGACCCTCAGTGTCACCTTTACACTGGAAATAAGCTATTGAAGTGCAGATCGCACTTCAATAGCTTATAGCTGGGCTGCAGGAGCCCAGAACTGACAGCCCAGGGACCGGAAGTGATGCAATCTGCATCGCTCCCGGTCCCATAGAACGGGGAGGGGATCGATGAACGGAAGTTCGTCTACCTCCTCCCCAGCTCCCCGCGGACACCAAGATCGCCGGTCCCGGGCCCGTAGGAGGGGCAACAGAGCCCGGGAAGCACAGCGGGGGTGTCTGGCGGGGTGGGGGGGCGGCCCCTTCTTCGGGACACAGAAGCGATCTGGCGACAGGTAAGTCGCCAGGATCGCTTCTGTTGTAAAGCCGACAGTCGGCTCTACAAGTTTAAACAGAGTCCCGGCGGCAAAAGTCGCCGGGAGTCTGTTTAAACAGCCCCAATGCTGGCGACGTACACTGTAAGCCGTCAGTCACGAAGGGGTTAAGCAAAAAAAAAAACCACAAAAAAAAAAACAACCCTGTAAAATCACGGTAAAAACGCTGTGCTGCTCCAGATCTGGTCTGGACATGTGTACAAGCCCTTACAGAAATTGTAGAATGTTTACTCATACAAAACAGCATTCAACAAGTTTAGTGGCAGCGGTTATTGGCATTCCTTGTCTTGAGCATTTTGTTGCACTTAGCTTTGAGCAACAAAACTCTTAGGTGTGAACGGGGACTAAATTGTCCTGGCATTTGCGTTAAACTGCAGTTTATGCATTCATCCTGTAGGTTTTCCCCCGATTTTCATATAAACAATCAAAATAAAAAGGAGACTCTTGGTATCCGTTGAAAACAAAAACAAAAAAACAAAAAACAAAAACAAAAAAAAAAGTACATAAAATGACAGCCAAAATCCCAGAACAAAGCCAATTAACTAAATGTATGAAACCAACCAACTTTGTTATTTAAACTTTCACACAATTCTCCAAGTGGCCGATGTAGAACAGAGAGCAGACATCTCAGCTTTGTATTATACTTTGCGTTGTTACTTAATACTGCGGGCCATTCATAAAATATAGACAGTGTTATAAAGCCTACAATGTTCTACAGAGTTTATTCTGCTTAACGCAGAAAAGAGAACTCAGACTATTTACAAGTCGTGTGACTGGGATTTTCTTCTGGAGTTTTTTTTTTTTTTTT